>NC_081561.1:83120956-83420956 GCF_022355385.1 Mustela nigripes | reverse complement strand
TTTGTGTATATATACTATTTATAGTATGTATATACACATACACATACTATATTATACATACATATATATACTATTTATGTTGTACAACATAAATATATATGTGTGGGTATATATATATCCCCATACACATTAAAAGAAATATCTGACCTGTAGTTTTGGGTTTTGATGCAATATTAATGAATGCTTTTCACTAAGAAGTAAGTGTCTTCTCACAGACCTGAGGTGCTGACTTGTTTTTATTACTACAGTTATATTTCTTATACAAGGGAAAAACTAAGCTAGTTTCACACGATCAGTGACGTAGCTTTGCAGAAGCTAAGCCATTGCCAGCTGCCAGCCAGTAGCTCCCACTACTACAGCAGAGCTCTTTGGCTTGATATGCAGATTGTACTACTATTAAGTTGCCTGATGGCCATTCTCACCTGTGACTTCTTGTTTTAAGCAAACTGCAGCAAAACTGTCCTATATACAGGATGCTATGATATCCCTGTTCTTCACTCACATTCCTATTAGCCAGAACACTTAGATTCAGTGGGTACTGGATTCCTGGGACCATTCTCATTTTGGCAGTGACCGCCCAAATGATCAATTATTTTTATCAGCTTTAGGAATGAAAACACAAAAACTTAAAATATTTTATAAAGGACTTGAGTGACCTCTAAAGTGTGCCCTCAGAGTCCAGTTTAGGAAACCAATGCTTCAGATTAGAAAGCTTTGTTCAAAGTTGCAGGAAGTACCTTGACTGCAAAGGAGGTGCCTAGGGGTGATTTTACTGGAAATACACAAGCTTTTTAAAGCCTTCAGAGCTGGCCCATTGAAAGGTCACAAGATGGAAAGCCACTCCTTGAAAGATCATTTTTTGGGGGGAAAGTGAAATTTTACACATTGATTTCCACTTTCTAAGAAGGAAGTTTATACCTTTCTCTATTAAAAACAGAAAGTCTCCATGTCAAGAATGCTTTTATTTGCCAATTTTCTATGAAATCACTACTTACTATGTTTTATAAAATATTATTGTTTTATTTTTTATATTATTAGATTATTTATTTTATGATTTTTTTAAATTTTACATAAGATTCTGGCCAACATTTGTCCTACTCTGAAATCTGGAGCAGGAGTCAGCAAACTATACCAACTGTGAGTCAAATTTAGCCACTGTCTGTTCTTGTATAAGTATGAGTGAAGAATGTTTTAAACATTTCAAAGGGTTGTTTAAAAAAAGAAAGAGAGAAAGAAAGAAGAAAAGAAAGAGAAAGAAAGACACCCCAATATGAAACAGAGAATGTTAGTAGTAACACAAAATAGTTACTACCTGGCCCTTTACAGAAAAACTTTGCCAACTCTTGTGCAAAGCATTGCTTATTTTTAAAAAAGAAATCATATCTTAAGGAAGCATTGACAACATTCATATTCTGTTCTTCTTCCCCTTCATCCTCTTTTATTTTTTGTTTACCTTTTCCTCACTATCATATTGAAGACTTTTAAGACATTGTTATGGTTTTTAAATGAATTCTGCCCTTCAGTCTTTTATTTTAAAAACAGGTGAGAAGATGGGTTTCCTGGGTGGCTTAGTCGATTAAGTGACCAACTCTTGGTTTCTCAGTTCATGATCTCAGGGTCCTGGGATTAAGCCTTTGTCTGTCTTTTCACTCAGTGAAGAGTCTGCTTCTCTCCCTTTCTCTGCCCCTTCCACCAGCTCACATTCTCTCTCTCTCTAAAATAAATAAATAAATCTTAAGGGGGAAAAAGAAATTGTATCTTTTGTGAGATACAAAAATCAAAACTGTAGAGGCTCCTGTGTTGTGCAGTTGTTTGAGTCTGACTCTAGGTTTTGGCTCAGGTTGTGATCTCATAGGTTTGTGGGACTGAGTCCCGAGTTGGGCCCTGCACTCAGTGGGGAGTCTGCTTGAGATGCTCTTTGTCTCCCTTCCCCTCTGCCTCTCCTGTTGGTTGTCTCTCTCTCTAAAATACATAAATCTCAAAAAAAAAAAAAAATTCAACACTCTATTTCTATAAACTAGCAATAAATTGGAAACTGAAATTTTATAAAACTACCATTTGCAGTTACACTAAAAAAATGAAATATGTAGGTATAAATCTAACAAAATAAATGCAAAGATCTGTACACTGAAAAATACAAAACATTGATGAAAAATATCAAGAAGTTCTAAATAAAGGATTATACTACCCAGCACAGACAAGGATATAGATGAACTGGAACTCTCATACATTGCTGGTGGTAATGTAAAATAGTAAAGCCACTTAAGATAACAGTTTGGCAATTTCTGATACATGTAAGTTTCCATATGACGTAGCAATCGTATTCCTAGGTATTTACTCAATAGAAATGAAAACTTATGTTTATACAAGAACTAATACATGATTGTTTGTAGTGACTTTATTCATAATTGCTCCAAACTGGAAACAACCCAAATATCCTTCAGCTGCTGAATGTATATTTTATTCTAAAACAGATTCAAATGGCTACATAGGGTGAATCGATTCATAAGGCATTCAAGGAAGGGAAAACTACAAGCACAGAAAACTAATGGCTGCCAGGTGGTGGGGAGGAGGACTTGACTACAAAAGGGCACAGGAGAATTTTTTGAGGACATGAAACCAATTTAAATCTGGATTTGGTGGTGTTAGCACATCTTTGTTAAAATTCCTGGAACAAGACACCAAAATGGTGAATTTTATTGTACACGAATTTTACCTTAATTAAAAAAAATTTCCAGTAAAAAAAGTACAGGATGTTAAAAAAAAAAAAAGTGAGAAAGTAATTTATTTTAATCCTCCTATTTAAAAATAAAATTCCCCTAAAATGAAATAGTTTGTTTTTTGATCCATTTTCCTATGGGTCAGTAATTCTTGAAAAAAAGAAAACACTACCTATTTGCCTTGAACGCCAACATTCATTCTTTAGTGTCTTCGATTTAAGTTCTCATTCTTTTCTTCAATAATTAAAAAGGGGTCACTAATGCTCACGAAGTTTGGCAATGACTTGAGGAATGTTTAACCTGACCTCCCCGCTTCCCAAATGGAGTAAGTAATTGCTAAACTCAGCCAAAGACGAGCGAGCATTAACCTCATTTTCTGAATCCCTTTTCTCAGGAGTTAAAGCATGAATAACATTTGTGTGGTAAAATCTAAATGGCTTGATAATCTCTAAGCCTACAGAGAAACTCCTTTTCAGAGCTGCAAATGGTTTATAAGGTTCATTAATAGTCCATTTTAAGTATGATTAAGTGCTTAGGATATTGTTAAGTACCCATGAATTACTTGTTGGTTACCTATGACGATCTCCTTCACCTGACTCAGAGAACACATTTAAATAGCCCAAGAAATGTCATAATTGCTCACTAAGGAAATAAAATGTGGTGGCTACGTATCTGGATCCTCCGTCATCTCCAACAGCTTCTGTAGCAAAGAACATCTGAAACTAAGTCCTCGGGAAAATGCCGTTGCTGAGGAAGGCGTGGAGACACAGATTGCTGGTGGCAGGATTTGGTCATGAACATTGCATTTGTAAGACTCATGTGAATTATGTTTTGTTCCCCGAAGGCAGATGGGTCCTTGTTGAGCGCTTCCTCAAGCAAAAAGTTAGGATCCCTGCCACATTCTCCACCCCCTCAGTGTCTCAGTTTCTTCCATTCCAGAGCTCTCAGCAGGAAGCAGGGGAGGGTCACCAGGAGGGGGAGGCTGTGGGACACCCTTGGCGGTCTGAGAACTGGATCTGCGTGCATGTGCGTGCACCCGCTGGCCCGGGGATGAGCCCATTGTCACCAGAGAGGCCTTGCCCCTTAAGGAGTGCCGATCCAGAACTTAGCTCCAGAAGCCCTGGCAGTCAGTGGGTCCACACCCCGCACTCCCCTGGCATGTCACGTGCCACCCCTCTTTTGGCACGGTTTCCAGCTAATAGCTCTGTAAAGGACTTTGGGGACAGTTGTGCCCTCCTGGCCTCTGGTAAAATGAGTGAAGCTCTCCGGGGACATAGAGGGTATTGCCGTCCCCAGCACTAGCAGAATCCCGTTGCCTACCTACTAATACTTCTCTGCAAATTCAAGGCATGATGCCCGTGGTTCCCTGTGCCAGTGCCCAGGCGCCCTCATGGGCGTCAGCGCAAGGCCTGCAGAGGCTGGCTCTGAGCTCCTGTTCTTGCCCTGACTCTTCAGGCCAGCTTGGACCTGAGTTCTGACAGGCCCAGCCCCTCAGATTTTCTTTTTCCAAGTGTGCATGAGTCAGGGCAGCTGAGATCTCTGGGTCTGAAAGCACCCTCTGCTGTGTCACCCCACCCCCACCCCATGACCACACACCCCCCCACCTTTGTCCTTGGTGGATCTTGACCTCTGACTTTCTCCAAGCAACCAAGCAACTTGAAGTCTGAACTTTGGCTTGCACCCCAGAATCTTGTCTCCCCGCAGGCTTAATGTTCCTACATGTTTTATAAATTTCCCCTCCTGCTCTGAGCTCTCAATCCGTCCTGGCCTGCCTTACCTTGGCCACCCAGCCAGACTGGCAGAGTCCCCAAAGTCAGCGTCTTCATGTCTCTTCACCAAGTTTGTTCCAGCCATTTGAATGCTCCCACATGAGTAAGGTGAGTAAGCTGAGTAAGACAAGGCTTGGTGATAGAGTGAAGTAGATACTCACTGGAAGTGAGACAGGACTGAAAAAAGATCATCTCTTCTACCTGGCTCCTTTCATAGGTGAGAAAAAGGAGGACCAAAAATAGTAACTGACTTGGCCAGCATCATTCTGGTTAATATAGAGCAAAGTTGCTTCCTTGATGGGCACAGTGTTCTCCATTTTCATTCATTCAAAGAGACTTCATTGAGTGTCTACCTTAGGATATGTTATTATGATTTAAAAATTCTTGGGCATATAATAGCATTAAAAAGATACAAAATAAATATAATAAAGAGATGTTTTAAGGAACATTGTTCTGATAAAGAAAATAATAAGAAAATACATACTAAGCATTTTTAAATAATCCAAGATTATTTAGGTTCATGTGGTAATAAAAGTGGGGAAATTTTTGTGAAATTCAGAAATAAGAACTATCAATTTGGGTTGTGTTCGCAGGGAAGACTTGGGTTGGATGGTGCAGAAATTAACTGGAGGACAAGCTGGTTTTTAGATAGGTTGAGAGTTGTGAGAAGGGTTTTCAAGTAGGAGAAATTGAAGTTTTTTTTGTTGGAGATCTAGAAGAGAAAGTTGTATAGTTTGTGCAGGAACAAATTATAGAAAGCTTTCGGGGTGGGAAACAATTATCAAAAGTGTTCAGCCGGCACTGGGGAGTCACTTAAGTGTTTAGCAGGAGACCATCCATGAGGAAAGAGATTCAAGAAGATGGATCCAGTAACACTACTTTGGGAGGCAATAGAAATGAAGACAGTGAGAGCCCAGAATTGGTAAGGCAAGTTACCAAGCTATCAAAATAACCCTCAGTTATAGAAGAGTCTTAAAGAAAATCAAGTATATCGTTTTCAAGTACTTAGAATAATGTGATCTCATGATTAAAACATAACTGTCTCCTTCCGTCCTGAGAAATCTGCTGAAGCAAAGAATTTAGATTGTGTGTTCCTACCATGAGGCTTTTATAGAAATGGATGAAGGTAATGCTCAAAAATAAATTGTTCTCAGATTAAGCTAACCACCTACTCCCCAAACACAACTTCTTTTTTATCTATCATTTGTGTTAACATTTCTTTCACAGCTGGTACAAAATTAAACAAGACTAGTTTATGCTCCCATCATGAAAAATTCTCCATGAGTATATTCTAGGTTAATAAGCACTTGCTCCTCTATCAGGGGGTTAAAGATACCAAACAACAACAACAACAACAAAAAAACCCCATTAAAAACAACTACAAAAAGTAGCAAAATGAAATTCACTCTCATCCCCATTACTGCAATACCATCAGTTTTTCCTCAGCCATGTTCTTTTCTCCAGGTCTTGTTCATGTGCTGCTTTGTCTCCTTTCATGATGGTGAAACTAAGTTTTCCCATAACAAGAAATGTAGTAAAACTGACTATCTTTGTCCCTAACAAAGCCATCATTATCTTACTATTATTAAATGGGAAATGCTGATCTTGGTAGATGGCAAGATGAAGTAGATGGACAGTTGATTTCATTGCCTTTGAGTTCTTCAACGTAAAGATCAGGACTGTGGTATTTACTGCAAAAAGCTGGATTCAAGCCAGCAGAATGGTGTGCAGTTAACTGTCTTCTGCTCCAACTAGCTAAGTGACAAAGGGCAGCAGCTGCGCTACTTTCTTTGTGTGTGTGCTTGTGCATCTGCATTTTAATTGCCAAGTTAAACGCTAATCTCTCTAGCAAGTTGAACATGGAGTTGGTTGCTGTGTCTTATGAAAAACATAACCTACATCTCTACATTTGGATTCCAAAGAAGTGAAACCCTGGCTATCTATTTCTAAGATGTTTCTGAGAAGCAGTCATCATTTTTGAAAGAATGTTTTAATATTAACTCCATTAATATTTGAATACGATTATGTTCAGAATCTTGTTATATGGACTGTAATTATTCACTTATCATTGATCAAGTCATTATCCCCAGTGAACCAGATTTGCCTGCCTGGAGGCCATGTTCTAGGATGGACTGCATTTATTCAGGGGTTTTGGGTTTATTTTAATAGCCCTTATTAGAGCTGAAACTTGAAAGTTGTCCAAATTCACTACCAGAAAGTAGCTAGAGCTCCAATTTGGTGATGAAAGCATAAAGAGGTCTTGATTCCCAATGACCTTTTATATCTTGATTTACATAAATTTGCATATGCATCATGATTTTTGCTTCAGAGTCACAGAAGCTGAAATGAAGTAATATTGTCTTCAGCAATTGAATACACGCTATGAAAACAAATATGAATTCCCCCCAAAAGTTAAAATTTTAAAATGCTTGATGTAATTCCATTACAGTGAAAGTCTACTACCATCATTTCTGCCAAGAATTTCATTCCACTGCCAAAATGACTTTTGTGATATTAAAAAAAAAAAAAAAAAACTAAGATCTATTTTTATAGTTCCAGCTTTTATTCCATTAACTGACACTCCATGTGATGATTACTTCACAAAAACCAAACCAAAAATTATGTGTGCAGGAAGATTTTGTAGAAATGGTCTCCACCGAGTACAAAATGCTCTCTGTCTTATGTCAGATTTTAGGAGATCAGCATTTTGTACAGAAGAATTTATTTGCCACAAATTAATTTTTCTTGTGCCTTGCTTTTCTAAAATTAAATACTATCTGTCCAAAAATTGTTTGTCAGGAATAATGGTAATAATAAAGTAATTTATGGAATTTTCCACAAGGTAGATCTCAGTATATTCTCATAAAATCTTGTGAGATAGTAAGTATTGTTTTACTTTTTGGTGGGTCAGGACATTGAAGGTCAGGTGAATTAAAAGCTCTTTTTAATTCTTATAACAAGTTGATGGAAAACCCTTAATTTGAGTTCATGGACAGCTTCCCAGTACATTGTTCTTTTCATCAACCTTGTATATCATGTGTTGACTGCAATGGAGCAATGATTGAAAGTCCCCACAAAGGTTACCTTAAAATCATTTTATTGCTTCAGCCAAAGTGTTTTGTCAAAGTTAAATGCAGTGATTTGTGCTCATATGCTGACTCTATGTTGGTCCACCAGCAGCCTTGTTTGGCACAGTTTTAAAGCTGTGAATTGTAAGTGGAAACATGTACCTTCTCTCATCTCCCATAGTCACTCTCCCCTCGTCCAGTATCCTCCCTCTTACTCAGATCCTGCCATCTCTATTGAGCTTACCATTATTTTTAAACTTCTTTCCATGAGGTGGTATCTGCATACCAGCTGGGGGAGAGAATGTAATCCATCCTACATAAGTTAAACTGGGGTCATGTGAAGAGCAGGAGGTAATAAGAAGGGGATATTTGATGTAACTCCCCATGGAAATGTCAAACTCAGTATCACATGTCTATCTGACTCTAGATTTTAGATTTCATAATGTTTGTACTAAAACTAATCAATGGAAAGAGTTCCAGTTTGGAGAAATTTTTCTCCCAGATTAACAGAGAAAGAGAGGGGGTTAGAAGGAGAAATGGAGGGGTGTAGGAAGGAAAAGGAAGAAAAGAGATGAAGACCAAAAAAGGAAAAGGAAAAGGAGGACACCAGGGTAGGTCAGTCAGTTAAGCATCTGCCTTCGGTTCGGGTCATGACCCCAGGGTCCTGGAATCAAGCCTTACATTGGGCTCCCTGCTCAGTGGGGAGGTGCTTCTCCCTCTGTCTGCCACTCCCCATATTTGTGCTCTCTGTCTCTGAGAAATAAATAAATTAAATCTTAAAAAAAAAAAAAAGTAAAGAAAAGAAAAGGATGCCTGGGTGGCTCAGTTGCTTAATCTTCTGTCTTGGCCTCACATCATGATCTCCAATTCCTAGGATGGAGGCCCATGTCTGCTTCTCCCTCTGCCCCTTCCCATTGCTCCAGCTCTCTCTCTCTCTCTCCTTCTCACTCAAGTAGATAAATAAAATCTTAAAAAAAAAAAAAAGAAAAGAAGAGAAAGAAAAAAAAAGAAGAAAGGGGCAAAGGTTTTGGTGCATGCATATTTTCTTTCTCTTAAAAATACATGGTTTAATGTGCTATGGTGAGTACTGTGAGGTGTGTAAACCTGGCGATTCACAGACCTGTACTCCTGGCTAATAATACGTTATATGTTTATAAAAAAATTAAAAAATTTTTAAAAAATTACATGGCTGGGTGGCTCAGTTGGTTAAGTGACTGCCTTCAGCTCAGGTCATGATCCCGGAGTACCAGGATCGAGTCCCACATCGGGCTCCCTGTTCAGCAGGGAGTCTGCTTCTCCCTCTAATCCTTTCCCCTCTCATGCTCTCTCTCTCTCTCAAATAAATAAATAAATAAATAAATAAATAAATAAACGCTTTAAAAAAAATACATGGCTTAAATAATTTAATTCATTTGGCCATTGAAGATGGTTTTGGCTAGAGAATTGATCAATTTCATCTGGCCACTGACCTTAATTTGCAAATTCATATCAGAGTTATTGCTGGGAGAGTAATGGTTTGTCCAAAGAACTGGACAAGAGGTTAGTACACTCCTGTTGAAGCACAACAAAATTTCATGTGATAAAACAATGTGGATATGAGTATCCACATACTTGTTGCAAGCTGGTGGAGCACACATGCTTTAGGTTCTACCCAAGGGAAGGAAGGAGCATTACATGGCCCTGCTCCTCTGATTCTCTCCTCTCAGGAAGTACCACCAGCCTGGGACCCACTGATGCCCCTCACAACTTCTACTCTAGCAAAGGGAAGTAAGAGACTATTTGGGCGGTGGAAGGGTATGCCAACTCGGTGCTCCTCCTTGTTCTCCTCTTTCTTAACTGCAGCTCTCTTACTTCTGGCTGTCATTCAGTTTTGTTAGTATAATAGCAACAGCAGCTTGCTTCCTCCTTCCTCCCTAATCTTGCTACCTTGATCTTTCCAAAACACAAATATGTTAAGGTCCCTTTGCTTAAGGAGCTTAAAATCCTTGAATGCCCTGCACTTGACTCAGGATAAAATTCAAAGACCTTCACCAAGCTTATAGGACCAAGCATATGGGTCAACCCCCACTGAGCTCCCCAGCCCCACTTTTCATTCCTTTGCACACGACTATTGAACAAAATTACATGCCATTCCAGAAAGGGCCATGCTCTCATCTGGGCATGAGTTTCTCCTTTTGCAGGATGATCTCCCTCACTCTTTCACCTGGCTAGCATGTTTAAAAAAGATTTGCCCATTTTTTCTAAAATGGTAGATATATTGACATATAGTTGTTTACAGTATTCTTTTATGATGCTTGTAATGACTGATGGATCTCAGTCCTGTTCCCCTCTTTCATTCAACAGTCTTGGTTAGTTGTATTTTCCTTTATCACTATTGTTTGGACTCGATTAATTTTTAAAAATCTTTTCAAGGAACCAGCTTTGGACTTTTAAAATTTTCTGTATTGTTTTCTATTTAATGTACTTACACTCTAACATTTCTTTTCTTCTTGAGGCTTCATTTGCTCTTTTTCTAGTATTTCAAGACAAAAATTTGGATTATTGACTTAAAATCTTTTTTGCTATGTAAGTCTTTAAAGCTTTACATTTCCCTCTAAGTACTTACTTAGCTTCCACCCACAACTTTTGAGATGATATGTTTTTAATATAATTCAGTTTACGGTTCCCCCACCGCATTCTGGCTTTATTGACATGTGCCCATTTTAATTGCACAGTTTGATAAGTTTTGACAATTCTATATAATCATATAATCATTACCAGAATCAAAATATACACTTAGGTCTATCATGCCTCTTTGAAGTTACTGTCTTCCTTCAATTCCTGGTATCAGAAATCCCTCTTCTTCTTTAGGAAACTAGAATTTTGTCTTTTCTAAAATTTAATATAAAAAGAATTATGGTATATGTAGCTTTTTGGCTTGACTTATTTCCCTTATCATGATATTTTCAGGCTCACTCATGCTATGTATATTAATACTGTGTTTCATGATAATGTTGAGCATTTCTCAGTATGGACTCACCAATTGGAATTCAGTTATTTTCACTTTTATGAATAATACTACTGTAACATTCCCATAAATGTCTTTATGTGGACATATCTTTAATTTATCACTTTAATACCTGGGATTTGGATTGCTGAATCAGATGATAAATATATGTATAAACAAAGGACACTGCCATACTGTCTTCGAAAGATACTGTGATATTTTGCAGGTCGCTTATGAGAGTTCCAGTGGTTTCACATTCCTCACCAGCACTTGGTGTTACCAGTCTTTTTAGTTTTAGCTATTCTAAAGGGCATGTAGTAGGATATCATTGTGGTTTTAATTTGCATTCCCTTGATGACTAAAGATGTTGAGTACTTGTCATCTGTATATCTCCTGTATGAAAGATTTGTTCAAATCTTTTGCCAAATTTTTCATTGTGTTTGCTTACTATGGGACCATAAGAATTCTTCATAGATTCTTGACACAAGTCATTTGATAGACGGATGTTTTGCAAATATTTTCTCTCAATCTACAGCTTGCCTTTTCATTTATCTCATTGTGTCTTTCTAAGGGCATTCGGTTTTGATTTTGCCCAAGTCCATTTTATCAGCACTGTCTTTTATAATCAGTACTCTCTGTGACTTATTTAAGAAATTCTTGATTAGCTCAGAGTCACAAATATTTTCTTCTATGGGTTTATCTTTGAGTTTTATTGATTTTATAATAAGGTCTATGATCCACTTTGAGTTCATTTTTGCTTATAATTTGAGGGAAGGGTCAAGGTTAATTTTTAAAAAATCTATAGAGATATACATACAATTGCTTCAGTACATTTTATTTAAGAGACAATCCTTCCCACATTGAATTACGTTGACACCTTTATTGAAAAACAATTGATCTTTTTTTTTTAAAGATTTATTTATTTATTTATTTGATAGAGAGAGAGAGAGATCACAAGTAGGCAGAGAAGCAGGCAGAGAGAGAGAAGGAAGAAGCAGGCTTCCCGCCAAGAGCCCGATGCGGGGCTCGATCCCAGGACCCCGGGACCATGACCTGAGCTGAAGGCAGAGGCTTTAACCCACTGAGCCACCCAGGCACCCCAAAACAATTGATCATTTAAGTGTGGGTCTATTTCTGTTTCATTGATCTAATTGTCTATCTTTATACAATTATCATACTGTCTTGAATACTATAGCTTAATAGTAACGTTTGAAATGAGTAATATAAGTCCTCCAACTTCATTCTTCATTTTCAAAATTATTATTGCTCTTTTATACCTTTGCTTCTCCTTCTAAATTTTAGATGCAGGTTATTAATTTCTTCAAACTAGCCTATTGGGACTTTGATTGGTGTTGCATTGAATGTATAATTAATTTAGGGAGACGTCATCTTAACAATATTGAATTTTATAATCCATGAATATTTATATCTCTCCTTTTATTTAGGTCTGCTTTTATTTCTCTTAGCAAGATTGTGTAGTTTTTAGTGTGGAGATCATACTCATCTTTTAATAAATTTATCCCCAATTATTCTTCTGCAAATTATAAATGAAATATTTTTTTCAAATTCAGTTGTTCATTTTTAGTGTTATACACGAGTAATGAATTGCTGAAGATTACATCAAAAACTAATGATGTACCCATATGTTGACTAAGTGAATTTAAATTAAAAAAAGAAATATAATAGATTCAGTTTATTGAATTTATATCTTGCAATCTTATTAGATTCACTTACTAGTTCTAGTAACTTTTTATAGATTCTTTAGAATTTTCTCTGTATACAATCATTATACATAGAGAAAAAACTGTTTCTTCCCTCCCAATCTATATGCTTTTTATTACTTTTTTTTGCTCACTACCTTGATGAAGACCAGTGAAATGTTGAATAGACACAGTGAAAGTAGTTAGACATCTATGCCTTCTTTTTATCTTAAGAGAAAGAGTTCTGTCTTTTAATAGTGACTATAATATGATCCATAAGCAGTCACAGATGGTCTTAAATCAGATTTAGGAAAACTACTTTTTCATAATAGGTACTGAAATTCTATGAAGTGTTTTCTCTGCATTAATTAAAATAATTAAGTTTTCTTTGTCTTTACTCTGTTAGTGGTGAAATTTATTTATTAATTTTTAAATGTTCAACCCCATTTGGTCATAAAGTATGATCTTTTTTACATATTTCGGGATTTAATTTGGCAAAATTGTGCTAAAGAATTTAGCATTTCTATTCAAATGGCATATCAAGGTGATGTCTTCTCTTGTGATGTCTTTTGTTTTAATGTCAGGATAATGCTAACCTTATTAACTGTTGAATGTGTCCCTCTGTTTTCTAAAATAATTTGTTTAGGATAGTCTTATTTCTTCCTTAAACATTTAATGAGAATCACTGTTAAAGACTTCTGGGTCTAGAATTTTCTTTGTGCAAAGGTTCTTAATTTTGATTTCAGTTTCTGTAACTAATATATAGATATTTAAAATCTCAATTTCTTTTTGGAATCAGGTGTGGTAATTTGTATTTCTCAAGAATTTTTCTTAAGGGGGTGCCTTAAGCTTAAGCTTAAGCTTCTGCCTTTGGCTCAGGTCACGATCTCAAGGTTCTGGAATCACGCCCTGTGTCAGGTTCCCTGCTTAGAGTGGGAAGTCTGCTTCTGGCTCTCCTGCCTCTCCCCCTATTTGTGCTCTCTCCTCAAATAAATAAATAGAACCAGCAGGTGGAGGGGCAGAGGAAGAGGGAGATAATCTCAAGCAGACTCCTTGGTGAGCGTGGAACACAATGCAGAGCTTGATCCCAGAACCCTGAGATCATGATGGGAGCTGAGACCAAGAATGGGATGTTTAACCAACTGAGTCACCAAAGGACCCCTCTTAAGAATTTTTTTTTCCATCTGAATTGTCATACTTATTGGCAACATTTGGGCATAAGATTGTCTTATGACCTTTGAAAGTATAACTAATTTTTATTTATTTATTTAAAATGTTTTCCAGGGGTGTCTGGGTGTGGCTCAGTTGGTTAAGCGTCTGCCTTCAGCTCAGGTCATGAATCCAGGATCCTGGGATGGAGCCCTCTGTTGGGTTCCCTGCTCAGTGAGAGCCCTGCTTTTCCCTCTCCTTCCCACTTGTGTTCTTCCCACTTGCTCTCTCCGTTACTATCTTTTTCTCTCGAATAAATAAAATAAAAAACCTTTTAAAAAAATAAAATGTTTCCCAGTTTTATTAAGATATAATTGACATAGAGCATTGTATTAGTTTAAGATGTACAACATAATGATTTGATATAAATATATGTTGCAAAATAATTACCAACAAGTTTAGGAAACATCCACTACCTTACATAGTTGCATAGTTATAATATGTGGTGTGTGTGTGTGTGTGTGTGTGTTGAGAACTTTTAAGATCTACACTCTTAACATCTTTCACATATTCAGTACAGCATTGTTAACTATAGTTACCCTGCTGTACATTACATCTCCAGAACTTATTCATCTTTTAATTGTAAATTTGTAACTTTTGATCACCTTCCCACATTACTCCCACTTCATCCCCATCCTCCCACCTCTGGTGACCACAAATTTGTTCTTTGTTTCTATGAATTTGGGTTTTTAAATTCCACATGTAATTGAATTCATCCAGTATTTGTCTTTCTCTGTCTGACTTATTTCACTTAGTATAATACCTTCAAGATCCATCCATCACAAATAGCAGAATTTCCTTCCCTTGGGGCTAAATAATGCTCCATGTGTTTTACATGCTACAATAATACTCCATCATGTGTATGTACACATACCATATTTTCTTTGTTCATCCATCCTTCAATGGACACTTAGGTTGTTCCCATGTCTTGGCTATTATAGATAATGCTGCATTGAACATGGGGGTAAGATAGAGTTTTGAGATAGTGTTGTCGTTTCTTTTGTATATATACCCAGCACGGGATTATCAGCTCATATGTTAGTTCTATTTTTAAATTTTAAGGAACTTCCTTACCGTTTTCCATAGTAATTAAACTACTTTACTTTCCCACCAAGAGAACGCAAAAATTTTCTTTTCTCCACATCCTCACCAACAATTACCATCTCTTGTCTACCTTGACGGTAGCAGCCATTCTTACAGGTGTGAAGTGATATGTTATTGGAGTTTTGTTTTGCATTTTGATATATTACATTTCCATTATCATTTAGTTCAGATATTTTCTAACTTCCCTGTAATTGTTTTCTTTAATTAATTAATTATTTATTAAGATATTTAATTTCCAAATATTTGGGGTTTTTTTCTGGGATATCGTATTCCTACTTGTTTCTAACTTAATTCTTTCATTCTTGGTATGATTTCATTAATTTGAAAATGTGATTAGAACTTGTCTGTGGTTAGACACACCTTGGCAAATGTACTATACGATATTACATTTGAAAGGATGGATCTCTTGTATTCTTTCAAATATCAGCTGTAGGAATCTATAAATATCAATTAGGTCAAAGTGGTTAATAGTCTTATAAAAATCTTCTATATGTTTCTGATTTTATTTTGTCTAGCTTTTTCTTTCAATTTTTGATAGAAGAGTATTAAACTATCCAACTATGGGAAATTGAAATTCTTATTTACAGTATTTGGAAATTTTGATATTAGGCACATAAACATTTATTACTCTTACGTGCTTCTGATGAATTGGCTGATTTATCAATATGTAATGTCCCTCTTTGTCTCTGGTGATATTTTTAACTTAAAGTCTTTTTAAAATCTTATTCTAATTCTGAATATGTTCCCTCTATTCCATTATTTGTAAGATTTTGATAAAGATTATCACTAGTTTTTTTTGTTTGTTTGTTAAGTGTTTGGGTAGAATCCACCAATGAAACCTTGTGGTCTGGGGTTTTTCTGTGCTGGGAGATTTTTGATTCCTAATTTGACTTTCACTCTTGCTATTGGTCTGAGAAGATTTCCTATTTCTTGGATTCAAGATTCATGATTCAGTCTTGGTAACTTGCACAGTCTTAAGAATTATAATAAATGAAACAAGATGGGATTGGGAGGGAGACAAACCATAAGTGACTCTTAATCTCACAAAACAAACTGAGGGTTCCTGGGGGGAGGGGGGTTGGTAGAGGGGGGTGGGGTTATGGCCATTGGGGAGGGTATGTGCTATGGTGAGTGCTGTGAAGTGTGTAAACCTGGAGATTCACAGACCTGTACCCCTGGGGATAAAAATATATTATATGTTCATAAAAAATAAAAAATTTTAAAAAAGAATACATACAACTGGATAAGGCCCATATTAACATACCCCAATCCTTTATCTTATAGTTATTACGTATATTACAGCTGGATATGTTACCAACCACAGAAGATAATGATACACTTTATTTTAACAATCACACTGATTATAAAGAAATCAAGATAAAAGAACAAAAATCAAGGTTTTTCCATTTAACCAGAGTGATGCTCTTTTGTGACCATTTCTAATGCTTTTCATTTTTATTTGTGGATCTAAGTTTCCATCTCTTATCATGTTTTTCCTTCAGAACTTCAGCCTCAAGTACCTTTAGGGTTTCTCATAATGAAGATCTGTTTGTACCATAGCCTCTTAATTCCCCTTCACCTGAGAATGTCTTTATTTCTCCTTCATTACTGAAGGATATGGAATTTTGGGTTGACAATTCTCTTTTTTCTTTCAGCACTTTAAAGATGTTGTCTCACTATCTTGAATGGTTGGAATAATTAAGTTCTAATTTCTTAGCAAGAAATGATAATTACATAATGTGATAGAGGTGCTAATTATCACCACAATGGCAATCATGCTGCATTATATAAATGTATCAAGTTAACATATTGTACACCCTAAATTTACACAATGTTATATGTCAAAAATATTTCAAAATAAAAAGATGTTGTTCTCTCTTCTGGCCTCCATGGTTTCTCAAAAATATCAGCTATTATAGAATTATTGTTCTCTCACATTTAAAGTGTTATTTTTCTCTTGCCACTTTTCTCCATTTGCTCTTTATATTTGGCTTTCAACACTTTGACTCTGCTGATAACTGTTTCTGCAAGATTGGCTTTGGCAAGAAACAAAGTTTTATGCTAAATAACAACCAATGTTGATTCCTTTACTGGCTAGAAAATAAAACATATCGGGTGAGGTCAGGTTTCAAAGGAGAATTTTATTAACTTTAAAGAGCAGGTAATTTAAATGTTATTGAGATTGTCCAAAGCGACATTCTTTATATGGAGCAAATATAATATTGATACCAATATCTGATTTAAAGTTTACATAAAAAAGAAATCTATAGATCAATATCACATTGGATTGCAACCAGAATCCAACAATATATTAAAAAAAATCATAACCAAGTTGATTTTACTCTATGAATACTCAACATAAGGAAATTAATTAATATAATTTGTCTAATTTAATGAGATTTAAGAAGAAATTTCACAAGTCACTTCTGGAAATATAAAGATATTTGACACCTCTATGTTTGTAACAGTATTATTTACAATAGCCAAGGTTCAGAAGCTGCCCAAGTGTACATCAATCGATGAATGTTTAAAGATGGGATTGACTCTGTGTGTGTATGTGTGTGTGTGTGTGTGTGTGTGATGGAATATTATTCAGCCATAAAGAAGAATGAAATCTTGCCACTTACAACAACATGGATAGAGCTAGAAAGTATTATTTGAAGTGAAATAAGTCAATCAGAGAAAGACAAGCATCAGGTGATTTCATTCATATGTGGAATTTAAGAATAAGAACAAAGGAGCAAAGGGAAAAAAAGTGAGTGAGAGAAAGAGAGAGAAACCAAAAAACACATTCATAACTATGGAGAACAAACTGATGGTTACCAGAGAGGAGGTGGGGGGGATAGGTGATGGGGACTAAGGAATATACTGGTCATTAGGAGCACTGGATATATATATATTTTATATAATATAAAAAATATATTTATATATACAAGAATGCCCTCTGTACCACTAATATTTAATATTTCATTGGAAGTATTAACTTATGCTCAAACAAAAGAACTACAGTGGTATAATAATTGAAGTGGTATACAGTGGTATATATAATTGAAAATGAAGAGATAGAACTATAACTAATTGCAAATTATATTGTTGTATGGGATTTTTCTCTCATAAAACATAAGAAAACTAACTGAAACTAACTAACTGAAAAATGCTATAATTTAAGATAGTATTAGTAAAATAGCAGGATTTAAGTTAATATACAGAAATCAAGGCTTCCCATTTGCAAACAATATCCAGAAAAAATATTTTGCTATTTATTGCTATTGCAATAGCAATTTAAAAATACTTAGTATAAACATAACATGAAATAGGCAAAATATGCATGAGAAAAACTTGCAGGGGGAAAATATAGTTAAATAAGTGAAAATATATATCATGTTCATAGATTAAAGGACTCAAAAACATTACAAAATTTGTACTTTCTAATTTAATGAATTTAAAAATATCCAAGCAAAAATAGCCAGGAAAACATGGAAACTTCCAGATATTAAAATATAATACAAGCCCTCATTCGCTGATTATAACACTATACTTGTTAAACACTGTGCTTATTAGCCTTTGAATAGACAGGCCAGTGGAACAAAGTAGGAATTCCCAAAATAGATAAGCACAAGTACATGTAAGAATTTGAATTGGTGAGGATAATATCTCAAATCATTTTAATAAATAGTACACAGTGGGCAAAGGTAATGCTGAGTCCATAGTTCACACCATACTTTAGGATAAATGCCAAATGGATCAAATATTTAGATGTAAAAAATTAAGCCAAGTAAGTACTACAAGAAAATAAAAGTAAATTTCTTTATAATAATATAAAGGAGAAAACACTTTTAAAATTTAAATTCTAAAGCATTAAGAGAAAATAATGATAAAATCAAGTACATAAAAATAAAAAAGCTTGAGGTGTCTGGAAGTGGCTCAGTGGGTTAAGCCTCTGCCTTCAGCTCAAGTCATGATCTCAGGGTCCTGGGATCGAACCCCACATCGGGAATCTCTGCTCAGCAGGAAGTCTGCTTCCCCCTCTCTATTTGCCTGCCTCTCTGCCTACTTGTAATCTCTCTCTCTGTCAAATAAGTAAATAAAATCTTAAAAATAAAAAAAGAAAAGAAAAGAAAACTTAAGCATGGCTGGGGGGCAAAAAAAAGCAAAATCTAAAGACAAAAGAAAAGTTGATCAAAATATTGCAATTTATTATTGCAATTATATAGTCTCATCTCCTAAATACATAACAGCTCCTAGAAATCAAGATTCAAAAACCAGCAATAATAGAAATGGGCAAAGGACATGAACAAAAAGCTCACAGAAAAAAATAAATTTAAATGTCCCTTTAAAATATGACAATATATTGTCATATTCGTGATAAGAAATTAAATATTAAAACCAAGATACCATTTGTCCTCTATCGGATTGGCCAAATCTAGATGTTTGACACACAACTCACTTGACAAGGCTATAAATAGGCACTCTTACACATTACAAGGCTATAAATAGGCACTCTTACACATTACACAATCCTTTTTAAAAAAGGATTTTATTTATTTATTTGAGAGAGAAAGTGAGAAAGAGAGCCTGAGCAAGGAGGAGGGCAGAAGGAGAGGGACAAGCAGGCTCCCTGTTGGGGGGGAGCCCAATGCGGGGCTCAATCCTAGGATGCTGGGATCATGACCTGAGCCAAAGGCAGATGCTTAACCAGATGCTCAGATGGCTGCTGAGCCATCCAGGTGCCCCAATATTATAGCTCTTAAGGAAAGGAGATTGGAAATATCTATCAACATTGTAGATGCATTTACTTTTTTTTTTTTTTTTAAGATTTTATTTGTTTATTTGACAGAGAAAGAGAGAGAGACACACACAGGAAGGGAAGGAACACAATCAGAGGGAGTGGGAGAGGGAGAAGCAGGGTTCCCTCTGAACAGAGTCTTATGCGGGGCTTGATCCCAGGACCCTGGGATCATGACCTGAGCTGAAGGCAGATGCTTAACCGAAGACATATTTACTCTTTAAGCCAAGAAAACCATGTCTCAGAATCTGGCCTTTAATTACATCTGTACACAAACAAAATAGCATTTGCAAAAGGATGCTGCTTGCAGCATTGTTTGCAATAGAAGACACCATAGAGTTACCAGGAGACAATAAAATCTAACACATTTACCTAAAGAAAAAGAAAACACTAATTTGCAAAGATAAATGCACCCCCATGTTTATTAAACATTATTTACAATAGTGGAAGATGTGGATGCAGCCCCAGTATCCATGGGTAGATGACTGGATAAGCAAATGGGGTACATATATATGTACAATGGAATCAATCAAATACTAGAATAGAATAAATCCTTGCCATTTGTAACAACATGGATAGACCTAGAGGGTAACTTGCTGAGTGAAATAAGTCAGAGAGAGACAAATACCATATGATATCACCTATTTGTAGAATCAAAAACAGAAACAAAAAAATAAAAAAATGCACAAACAAATAAAAAACAAATAGTAACAGACTCATAAGTACAGAGAACAAACTAGTGATTGCCAGAAGGGTGGGTTGGTGAGGGATGGCCAAAATCGTGAAAGGGATTAAGAGGCACCAATGTCCAGTTATAAAATAATTAAGTTATCGAAATGAAAGGTACAGCATAGCGAATATAGTCAATAGTATTGTAATAACGTATGATGACAGACGGTGACTACAACTTAGCCCTGAGTAATATATAGATTTGTCAAATTGTTACATTGCACCGTTGAAATGAGTGTAACATTGTATGTCGACTGTACTTCAATAATTAATATTAAAAATAAACTCCTAGACTAATGCTTATTTTAAAAAAATCCTAGCACATTCATATATTGGAATACCATGCAGCTCCCCAAAATGAAAAGGATTTCTACATACTTTATGGAGAAATCTCTATATCTTAAGTGAAAAGCAAGCAAGGTATAGAACAGTAAATTCTTATCTTTTTAACTAAGAAAGAGTATGAGAATATTTATTCATATGCGCATAATGAACTAAGAGAAACAGAAATTCAGTAGTGACTTAGAGTGGGCAAGAGGGCAGGGTGAGTGAGGACAGGAGAGCGCAACGCTGCTCAGTGTACCTTCTTATATAGTTCTGATTTTTGAGACATGTTCAAAAAAATTTTGGAGCAAAATAAACACAAGATCATCCAAGGAAATAGAAGAATGTTGTAATCTGGTAACATATACGAGCTTCTGTCCTATGGTTCTGTGGAGAAACGAGGGGCTGGGTCTAGGTGGCCAGTGTTCCTAGGGGAGGCAGCTGGGCGCCAAGCCATTCAGAACAAGTCAGAGCATTAGCCCAGTTTATCTTGGCCTCAAGCATGGTCTGATTACACTCATTGTCTTGGCTCTCAATGGTAGTGGTTGGGGTCAGGGAATCGCCCAGGGAAAAGAAGTAATAGGTTATCCAGACCAGCTTCCTCTCTGTGTAACCAGGCCCTGTGAAGGTCTCAGGGAAAAATTAGCAAGTGTTTCCACCACTTTTCTTTGAAAGGTCTTTCTATAATTACCTTTTCTCTTTCAGGAAGGCAGTTCCTGCACCTCATCTAAATTTGGGTTTCCTAATTCCATTGCATATTTTATGAAAATAGTTCAGACAATGTAAATAATTATCCTCTGTACCAATGTTTCAGAGAAGGAAAGATACTTAAATGATTCCTCTAACCAGAGCTTAGTTGGAAATGGAGGCACCCCCAAGGTCATTTCCCTTGGTAAACTCAAGAGACACAGAGTAGAGGGTTTGCCCACGTTGTGCTTGCTGACATGGATTGGTATTTCTGGGCAAGGGGACTGACTAGTTCTGGAGTCTCCCATTGGCTTTGAGCCCAGTGTCGCCTTTCCATAGACCATATCCTCTATTATCCATAGCAGCGGGGGGTGAGGGGGGCAAATCATATAGCTGTCCCAGGGCCAGGAAGCAGATACCCCTGGGGCCACATGAAAATGCCATCTGCCTGGGCTCACACAGCAGCAGAGAGAAGAGGGACTTCCAAGGACAGGTCTCCCACATCCCCTCCTCTCTCTGTGCCAGTGGTTTGGCGGTAACCATGAATAATATACTTACGGTGTGGAAGTCTGGAAGCAATTGGTTAAGATGACATGAGTGTGACAGGCAGAGAGAGGCCCCAATCTCATTTTTACAAATGTTCCCTCAGAACATATGACCAGAGGCAGGGAGTTTCTTCCCTAAGCGTTTGGATATGAGAGCAAGAGCATAAACAAGGAAGGGCAATGAGAGTATGTGTACAATGTCCGTCTGCCTCCCCGTTGCTGTGGCCTCCAGCTCCTTGTTGCTGGAAGTGTGGCCTATAGGCCCGCAGCCTCAGCATCACTAGGGAACTTGTTGGAAATGCAGAGCTTTAGACATTCCTCCAAATCCGCTGAATTAGAATCTGCATTTTAACAAGATCCTCAGGTGAATCACATGCATCTTGAAGTTGGGGAAATGCCTCTCTGACCTCATTCTCACAGAGCTCTGCCTTTCAGCCGCTCTCCTACTTTAGACACCTGCCCTGGCCTGGAGTCTTGGCACACTCCATAGGTGTAGGTCCCAGTGTGGGAGCCACTGAAGCCACGGGATGGGATAAACCTCCCTTCTGTTGCCATCCTGTCCACACAGTTGGCCCAAAGCAGAAACACCAGACGTTTAAATAAAGCAAACATCTTTATGTTCAACATCAACTTTATTTTAAACATCAACTTTTTTTAAAGTGGTGGAGTAATGAAGTGCTATCTAGAGAAGTGAAGAAAAGGACTGTTTGCATAATATAATTATGAAAATTCTAATTCGAAACACTCCCTAAAATAGGAGAGGAAAAGTCAAAATCTCTTACCCTCCTAAACTGCACCTCTTTTGAGATTCTCCCCTACAGTTCTGCCCACCTCCCAACAATGGGGAGGGATGCTCCCCTCACTCACAGGGAGGGTCTGACTCTTCACACCGTCTTTCCTTGACCCGTGCAATGAGCCAACCTTGTGACATTCTTTCTAAAATTATGGATTACAGTTGACCAGTGAGTGATGTTAGTGACTCAAAGTCCCCTTGTCAGTAGTGGAGGGGGCAGTTCCTGATCTGATTTATGGCTTCGCTTTCGCACAAACGTGAGCTGCAGACAGATGGGGCCTCTAAGTAGGGGTCTTATTAAAATAGCCTGTCTTGGAAGAGGCAGGTCAGTGTGAAGGGTAAGAACACAGTATGAAGCTGGACCCCCTAGGGTCCAACCCTAGCTCTCGAGTTAGAGTAGCACCTGGTAAGCATTGGATTAGTACATAGTATCATTATGTGGGTGCAAATAGTTTCTGGAAATGTTTCAGAATGTTGTTGCCTTGTGAATTCAAGGAGCAATTTGTCATGATTAGCTTGGAGTCTGGTGCAGATTCACAAGGAGGAAAAGTAACAGTTAATGCTTAAGAGCTCCAAAACTATTAGCGGTGTGCAGAAGAGATGTCAAGATTTCTTGGTGCTTCCTCCACAATCCCAATCTCCTGACTTCTCACGGAGGCATCTGAGCATCTTGAATCGCTTAGGAAATCAACTCTGCTTTCCCATTGTTTCAAGTCTCATTATTTCACGGACTATCCCAGTGCTCTTTTCCTATTGCAAACATTTGTCAAATGGGGCATCATTGTTAATTTCCTTTTGAAAAAATGATGGTGGGATAGAGGAGCGGGCATGAAATGATTTCCATGTAATTGCATAACTCTAAGGAATAGAATTAAGGACTCAAAAGAGCTATAAAGAGATTGGCAGAGAATTTTAGCATCGGTGTTTCTCTTTTGAAAGATATGCTAATTGTAATAAAGTCTTTTTTGTTCAGGGGTACTTAGAATAGCTCTCAGTAAATTTGGGACCATTGAGAATAATATTCCTCGAGTCACTAGATATTCCGTGCAGTTAGTCAGTCCGGGATGGTGTCCTGCACTGTGTTTCTGCTAGCGTGGCTTCAGGAATCATTGCCAAGCTGTTTAATGTGGTCCAGATATTAAGAAGATGAGAATCCTATTTTGAAATGTGCCAAAACTTATAAAAATAGGGATATTTTTGTCATCATACCAGGTGGAATTATTTGCATGCCAGAACTTACAACAAAAGAGAGAGAGAGATCTTTATCATATCAGGTAAAATTTTTGTGTAGGTTTAGAACATTTTTAGATTTTCTATGAAATTTAGGAAGTTATCTTTCATTTTTAAAGTGGTAGGGTAAGGAAGTTCTATCTAAAGATGTAGAGAAATGAACTACTTACATAATATAATTATGAAAATTCTATTTAGAAGAAACTTAAAACATCATCTACTGCAACATTTCATAGAGTGTTGGCATACCTTTGATAGCATCCTTATTGGAGATTGCTCTGTGATATAGCAGGGAAATTAGAGCTGTAGGAGCCGAATGGACTGGGGATTAAATACCGGACCCATACTTCCTGGCTCTTTGACCTAGGTCGAGTTGATTAATTTCTATTAACCTCAGTTTCCTCATCCATAAAATGGTACATAATACCTACCCTAGAGGTGTTGGTAAGAATTAAATGAGAATATATTACTATTATTATTATTATTGTATTTAGCACTATACCTATGTGTATCATGGTAATTGCCATATAAAACACTTAGCCAATCCAGACAATTTAATGAAAACAAAACCATACAAAACTCAGTGTTCTGTGACCTTTTTTCTTCCTTACCTACTTTGAAGAGTTGTTATTAGAAATATATATGTATATATATATACATATATATAAATATTTAAAGCACTTAGCACATAGTGGTTGCTCCATAAATTATAAGGGTAATTATTATTTCTTCTAGATTTTCATTCTACATCATTCATTCATTCTTCAAATATTTATTACTGTGTACCAGCGTTTGAGGGAACCCGATGTTCCCAGTGCATTTGAAAGCAGTTGGTTTGAGGTGGTTCGAGGGGGATAAGCAGAAGGACACCTAGAGTTTGGGGTCTAAGTAACAGGTAGATGATGGTATAATTGACTGAGCTAGGGCAAAGTGATGATGACAAGACTTTGAGGTGGAGGATGATGGAAGGAAATCAAGAATTCTATTTTTCACATAGTAACTTTGAGATGTTCATGAAACATTCAACTGAAAGGTCATAGAGATGGTTGAATATATGAGGCTGGAAATGATATTTGGTTGAGAAAACAGTGGGTTCATTATCACATATACATGGCATTTAAGACAATGGAACTGGATGACATGTTATAGAAAAAGTATGTAAAGGAAAAGAGAGCCCCAGACTAAAATCTGAGCAGCCCTAACATTTAGAACTTGGTGAAGCACAAGTAGCTCAATGATACCTAGGAAGCCAATGTCACTTGTAGATGTCTTGAATGTTCAGGATGTTTCTTTTGAGCCTGCCCCTTTAGAATTGCAAGGTATTGGCCTTTTGGGAGCAACACAGAACAACTTTGTTTCTTTTCAAATAGATGAAGAAGTCTCCTTGCACATCTTCTATCAGACTTCTCTCTTTTAGCCTAGAAATACCCACACGTCCTAGAAGATGGCTCAGAGGCAGCCATCACCCAAACCTTACTTTCCCATCTTGACCAGCCAGCCATCTGCAGGACTTCTAAGCAAATACAGAGCAAGGTGGAGTAAAAGGAAAACAGATGAATTACTTTCAAAATCCACTGCTGTGGTCTTGATGAATCATGACTGTGGATGTAAGTAAAGTATGAAAATCATCTTCTAGAAAATACCATAAGGCTAAAAGGGCACATTCTATAGTCAGTTGTGCTTCTAGCAGCTTAAAAAATATGGAGTGGGAATGCATTCTCTGGTGACATTAAAACAACTACACACCAGCTGGACTTCCAATGGAATTAAGACAGGCTGTTCATGTTTCCTTGGGTTCATGACTCCAGCTAACTCATCTGTCTTTGTCCAGTCTTGGTTTTGATTCCCATTTCACAACTCTTGATTTAATGCATTTGTTACTCAGCTACAGGATTTGATATTTGGAGTCCTTTAATTGATCTTGGCGTCACTCAAACTCTGTACTCAGCTCTCCATTTTGAACCCAACATTTGCTTACTACTTTGTTCAGTACTTAGGCACTTGCCTGAAGTTTTGATCTTGCGGTCTCCTGACATATATAAAGTCATATGCAAAAACAAGTACTACGAGTAAAAGCTCCAGCCATTAGGCGAAGGTCGGATTTTCCTCTCATACTCTGTATGAAACTGGAGATTTACCTGCATTGGCTTATTTTTAGATACTTCTGCAAGTTTAACAGTGCTGCTACCTAGCAATTTCTTGACCAAGAGGCAGATGACTAAACAAGTCAAAACCCTGTCAACCTACTGGCTCTGTGAAGAAAGATATCCATGTGGGAACTAAGTATCTGACTAGATAGTCAGTTGAGGTGATTCTCCTCAGGTTACCATGACTCAGAGCTGAATAAATATACCTCCCTTTGTAATGCCTTCACCCAAACATAGGACCATAAACTAGGTCCCCTTATGGTGTGGCTCTCCTCATTCCTTTTCTATGAATTACTCTCTCACTGATCCTCCTCTTGAGGACATCATCTACTTGCTTCTCCCAGCAATGGGTTTTCAAGCCCAAGCTACTTCAGACTAATCAGGAAGAGCTTTTAAAATATATGTAGGATATTCTTTAAGAGACTTTGATTCAGTTGGCCTCAGGTGAGGCCAGAACTCTACAATTCCTAAAGCTCTTTCTGAAGTTTTCTAAACCTTAGTAACCAGGTTTGGGAACCATACTTGCCAAGAACCCAAGTCAGGAGCATGAATGAGGTCATGACTTCATGTGCTACTCCTTCTCTCTGGTCTCACTCTATCTGGTTGACTATTATCCAGTGGCTGTGTTGGTCAGTTTGTTCCCACTTTGACCATTACCATCTTTGGACTGTTCTGATTCTCAGGTCTTAATGGATTTACTGTTTTCTCCAGATTCTCTGATCTTAATAATCCTTTTGGTTCCCAGTTATATTTCACTGAGAGAGGTACAAATCTTGTTTCTGTAGTTTGATACATGACAAGATGCAGTGACAGCACATATTTGAATATCCACGGACTCTGGATATTTCTCAGCCATCTACCCCCTTTCATGTTACTAGTTTTATCCAAGAGATTGAGAACTATAGAGACACATGTAATTTGGAGGCTTAGACCACTAAGAACTGGTGGGACTTTATATCCCATTTCTCCTCTAGAACAGCAGTCTTGGAAGCCACATATTGAGATGGTGTCATTGCGAAATGGAGGACAGGCATGTACCGCTGAGTCATGGCTGAAGGGGAGTCCCCGTCAGTCTCCATCATTTCTCTGTGTGAGCTGTAAATCCTTTTTTTTTTTTTTTTTTTCCTGAGCTACAGAGATTTCAGGATTAATTTGTTACTACAGCACTGCCTACCCTGTCCAGAACTAAAGAGAAACCATGACTTCTGGATAAAATGCTGCCAAGAGAACTGAGCCCAAGCCATCACCACACACTGTCCTAATTTCTTGTTCTCTTTCCTTTCCAAATAGCACATATACATCCATTTAATGCCACAGAGTACAAATTATGCTAGTTATATGGGACAAAACAGTTGTGATGAATGGTGAATAAAATGGACTTCCCACTTACACAGTGACTGTTGTTTCAGAAAAGTCACTTACAATTATTTTTAATGCCCTTAATGTTCCTCTTAACTCTTAAACAGAACCTGCCAAAGGTGGCATACTCAGGCAGGAAGCGAAATACATGAAATAAGCAGGTATTAAGATAATGGACAATGGTGGGGCCTTGCACATGTGAAAGAACAAATAGAAAAAGGCGTGATCACCTAAAGGTATTCAACACAAATCAAAGGAAATAATAGCTCTACCTTAAGTAAAAGGTTGAAGCCCCAAACATCAACCTGCCACTGCAACTATGCCCTGAACTGTAAGTACCCACTGTAATTCTTGTCAGGTGTAAGTGCCATTTTTCAAATTTCAGTATACACATGACAAAATACTATGCAGCTATTGAAAATGTGATATAGAAAAGTAGTAGCAATAAATAAATATTTTCGAAAATAAATAAACCACATATATACTTAAAATTACTAAACAGTTATAATATAATACAATTTTGCAAAATAAAATGCGTGGGGAAAAAGACTAGAAATAAGATACATGTACCAAGCCAATAGTTGTTTTTTTTTTTAAGATTTTATTTATTTATTTTACAGAGAGAGAGATCACAAGTAGGCCGAGAGTCAGGCAGAGGGAGACAGAGGAGGAAGCAGGCTCCCCACTGAGCAGACAGCCCAATGTGGGGCTCGATCCCAGGACCCCAATATCATGATCTCAGCAGAAGGCAGAGGCTTTAACCCACTGAGCCACCCAGGTGTCCCCCAAGCCAATAGTGTTAACAAGAATAGATATCTCTCTGTTGTAGGATTATATGATTCTTATTGACTTGCTTTTATTTTTGTGTATTTTCCATCTCTTCCAAAACAAGCATGTGTTGTTTTAGTAATTGGGCAAAAAATGTTATGTTAGATACTGATATTTAAGAATAAAGGGCAAATATATAAATATATTTTATATGAGATTTTTCTAATATTTTTATTCTAGCTACTTACTTTATCACATGGTATATTGTGTGTGGTGTATTTTTGGTCTAGAAATGGCTATACTAAATTATATAAAACCTAGCCTGGAACCACTATTCATCTATGAGTTCTGGGTAAGTTGAAACACACATCTCTATTATTTTTATGTATTTCAGAAAGAAATTTTGCTGATTTTAATAATTATCATAACTAATGTGTAACAAAGAACAAATCGCAACTTAAAAATACACCAACGTGGGGGCAAGTTGTAACAGATAATAGAAAATATCCTGTAATTATAGCTGCCAAAAGAGTACAAATAATTCCAAAGACGTTTTGTTCTCCAAGTTTTTCCACTGTTTATTCATTGGAATGGCTTGGCATTAAGAGTTCACAACTGGCTTGAAATGGATTCATTAAACTCTAATCTGATTAGGATTTTCGTTTCTTTGTTCTCTGCATCCTCAGGTGGCATTTTGGCTGGACATTAGAAATGTTTGTGCCATATCAGGTACAGCAATGTAACTTTGCCTATGTATTATATAATCAGTACATAATTCTAAGGTGCTAATCCTAAAAAGGCAACTCTAGGTAATAGAATTCCACTTCTGTCCACATACTCTTCAGCATATGAATTTTACTTATACATATGTACCAAAGCATTACAATGCATTTTGAACAGATGACTAGATATATCTAACTTCCCAGAACCATTAAGAATTAAATATAAGTTGTTTTTTTGTTTTTTTAAGATTTTATTTATTTGTCAGAAAGAGAGAGAGCACAAGCAGGGGAAGCAGCAGGCAGAGGAAGAAGCAGACTCCCTTCTCAGCAGGGAGCCCAATGCCAGACTCCATTCCAGGACCCTGAGCTCAAGGCGGACGTTTAACCAAGTGAGCCAGCCACCAGGCGTCCCAATATAAGTTGCTTTTAAAAATGCCATAAAAGCTCTCCCAAGTGGTTTTTTATCTAAATAAATGAAAGGTTGATTTAATCTAATTTAGGTGGATAGCAGGATAGGTGAAAAACGTGGTAAGGAAGATCACTTGGCAGTAAAGGTGCAGCCTAAGGTTGGTTAGATAAAGAGAATCACAAAACTATTCAGAAAGGCTTTAAATTAGATATGAAATACAATTAAGAGCCCCCCAAATTTTCAAAATTGACAAGCAAGTATGACGCACCTTGCTATACTGGTAGGCAAAAGAGACTCTGGGACAAAAATAGCCACTAACTGGATGCTATCCTAGCAATGACTGTTGGCTTACTCTATAAACACAATAAATAAATGTTAGGAAATTACCACTTTGTTGAATCCACCCAGAATTTTATAATCAAGAAATCACCTAGGGAGGAAAAAAAAACTGTTCTGCTATCAACATACTTATAAATTTTGTTATTCCAAAAAATTAAAATTGTATTTTTATTTATGTGCTTAAGAGCTTAGGGGCTTTAAAAGTCTTATTCTGGTCCTGGCACAATTCAGATGAATTGGGAATGAAAATTAAGACACTTATCAGGGGAGGTCCCTAGACTCCACATGTTCTGGATGAGACATGACCCAATAGAAGATAGACTTAAGGCTCTGGAGAGTTCTAGAATGGTGGCTTCTGTGTGTGTGTGTGTGTGTGCGTGTGTGTGTGTGCGCGCGCGCGCTGTGGGCACTCTCCAGTCATTGCATAGGCATGGTCTCCAACTTTCCCAACAGCAGACATCATTTGGACATCATTGGCTCCTGGAGAGGCTGCCTGTTTAATGGAGATCTGCTCTGTAGGAAGAAGCATTTTAATCGCAGTTGGTTTTGTAACATTAACACTGGTGGAAGTGTTGGGTTCCTTAAGTGCAATCTCAGCAGCTGAATATGAAAAATGGATGCCAAACTGGCTGCCAACCTATGAATGCCAGGCAGCATCATATGAACAAAATAGGCATGAGGACAGAGTCATATGATCTATGGAAGATGTTCTAAGTCTGTCATGACACCAGAAAGATCTGTCCTCAACTGAAAAGAGCCAATACATTTTATTTCAGAATCTACAGAAACACACCTGTGTTCCCCATACTATATTATAACTCCAGCATTTAAGTTTGCATACGGTGAAAGAAACAGAAAATAAATCTCTGTCTTAAGCTTCGGACTACTGGGGACTTGAAGAGAGATCAAAGAAGCCCTTCAAGTCATTCAAGTTTTTTTTTTCTTTTTTTTCTTTCTTTCTTTTTTTTTTTTTTTTTTAGTTTTTGGTGTTTAACATGCACTCCTAACATTAATAAGCTTAGTTCCATGAAGCACCTTCTGGGCCAAAAGATAAGACTTTCTTTCCCCTGAATCACATTTTCTCAAATATTTTGCAAAGCTGAGGCATAAGTCTTTTAATAGAATTATGCAAAATTTGCCCTAACCCCACATGTTTTCTGAACTAAAGACAGCTTTGAAGAGATGCTGTATTTGCAATGACCACATTGGGGAAGGAAAGCTGGAAACAGTAGGTGGTGAGGGAGAATGAAGCAACACCCCACACTTGGGCTTTAGGTGCTGCTAAGGTTATTTTGTGCAAACTTAAAGCAAAGTCTCCTTCTGAAAGGTCAAACTTGCTGGGATGGAAATGCTGACCCATCAGTAGGGGATTATCTTCTTGGCAGCAGCAAAAACCCAGCTCGAATGCACCTCACTCCTGATTTGAACTGTCTGGATGATGGGATAAAAACATCTCAGGCACAAGCCCGGTCAATGACCCCAGGGAGGCAAAACAACGTAGTACATCCCTCCTAAAATGGAGATGCAAAAGTACATTTGTTAAAAAAAAAAAAAAATAGTACAGGGTTCCTTGTGAAATAATGTTCTATTTCCTAGTTTTCCCTCTTCAAATGATGGAAGACATTTTCTTTGAAAGGAGGCTTAGAAAAAGATGACCATAAAATCATTTCTCCAAGTGTGAGACACACTTAGCATTTCAGAACTGGGTAAGACTCCTTGTTTCACAGATTAGTGTATTTGTGCATGGAATATATTATCAAGAGAAGCATAGTAATTGTCCCGATTCTACAATTTTCAGTCCTTCTCCATGTGGGTGAAACAAAAATCACATATTTGAAATCACCACAGGGACACCTGGCTGGCCCAGTCAGTTAAGCGTCTGCCATCAGCTCAGGCCATGATCCCAGAGTCCTGGAATCAAGTCCCACCTTTGGCTCCTTGCTCAGCGGGGAGCCTGCTTCTCCCTCTCTCTCTGGTCCCCCCACTTGTGTTCTCTCTCTCTGGCAAATAAATAACATCTCTCTTTTAAAAATATTTATCTATTTATTTATCTGACAGTCAAAGATCACAAGTAGGCAGAGAGAGAGAGAGAGAAGAGGAAGGAGGTTCCCCACTGAGCAGAGAGCCGAATGCGGGGCTCCATCCCAGGACCCTGGGATCATGACCTGAGCCGAAGGCAGAGGCTTTAACCCACTGAGCCACCCAGGTGCCCCTAAATAAAATCTTAAAAAAAAAAATGAGCTTGCCACAAGCTCAAGGGCACCATCTTAATTATTATTGTAACTCGCAGGAACTATATGGCTGACTGAAAGCAGTATTTGGGGTCTCAAGTTATAGAACAAGAAGGCAATGTTTGTGTTTGGAGCAGAGTCAAGGCTGTTCTACCTCTGGAACTTTCTGACCTGAGGCCCTCTTGTCCCCTACAAGTGGTGCTTGCAGGAGGAGTGTTTGGCAAAGCACTTTCAGGATAAAGAAAATGGGGACCCAAGAGAAGCGCAGCCCACGGGGACTTCTGCCAAGTTTTTATTTTGACCCCCATTTAGCTTTTTGAGGTTTACTAGTTAAGATGACATTTATTGCCAAACAGCTATTTCCTAATAACGGGGCCTCAGTGGACAATCTGACTCCAATCATCTTTCTACGTTCTACTTTTATACTTAAAAAACACACGCGAGATGACAAAACCCCCAAACTCCAGCCCTTCCTCCGTCCCAGCGTCACACATGCCTCTGCTGGCGCTTCCCGTCCCTCTGCCTGATGCGCCCTTCGGAGCAGCGCCGTGCCTGCGGGGTGAGGGGAGTCCCCCGCCCCGAGGTTGTTTGTTGCCCTCTGTCTTCGCAATGTGCGCACTCAGCGCGCGTCCCCGCCAAGGAGTTAATGTCGGGAACCGGCAGTTTCAAGGATGTCATCTGGATTTCAAAATAAAGTTCCTGTGCCTCTGGCACATCTGAGTGTTCGGAGCCAAGGTGGGCTTTACTGTGACTTCTCTTGCAAGCTGCTTGGTATTTATCCAGCGTGAAAAAGGACGTCTGCGGGTCAGCAGAAGGGGAGCAGTTTCTTCCTTGATTTATTCTTGTTCAAGTTCAGTTTTGATTAGAAGCCCCCTCTGTGCAGCTGCTCCAGCATTGGGATTTCTTCTAACAGCACTGTTCAGTGGAATAACATGAATATGAAAGGAATATTTAAAATATTAAATTAAATAAATTACTTATATTAAATTAAATATTAAAAATATTTAAAAAGGAATCACTTTTTGCAGTTTAAAGTGATGTGGATGGTGTCCTTTTATTAAAAAATTACGGGGCACCTGAGTGGCTCAGTTGGTTAAGCCACTGCCTTGGGCTCAGATCATGATTCCGGAGTCTTGGGATGGAGCCCCACCCCCACCCCCACCCCCTTCCTTATCAGGATCCAGCTCCACAGGGAGTCTGCTTCTCCCTTTGACCTTCTCTCCTCTCATGCTCCTCATGCTCGCTATGTCTGTCTCTCTCTCAAATAAATAAAATCTTAAAAAAAAATGCAGAGGGCTGCAGTGTGTAGGTATATTTGTTAATCTATCTGAAGTTTAACCTTGGCATATTTTCCTCTAGAGGAAATTTTTATACAGGCAGAAAGACAAATATGAAAAATTAAATCAAACCTAAAACATATCTACCAAACAAATTCTGATCAGAGTAGCAATATCCTCTTTGTTGCTGATAGATCTCTGAAAAAAAATGTGACTCTCCACTTTGGACTGAAATGATGTCATGTTATGCAAAGAAAATGGTATAGCTGTTCATAGGGTTTTGGGTTCACTTTGTTTTAATAATCCCATCCTACCCCTCCAAACCCTCACCCCTCCCCACCCCACCCCACCTCGCCACCTTCCCCAATTAACAGGTATTTCATATGCACAGATAAACTGCATGTTCTTTTCCAAGAAACTTCTGCAACAGCGTTTTCAGATGGGGTCATATTACAACTCTGAACATGAATAACACAACGGGGTGGGGGGGAAGGCACACTGGTAGTGTTTGTGTTAGCTTGCAATTTTGAAACTAACTAAACATCTATGGACTCTGAGTACAATTTAGAGATGACTCTGATGCTCTATCTAGTTCATACTGGTTTGGTTGCTGAGTTAAAAGTGCTGGGAAAATGAACAAACAAACAAATAAATGTGACTGGCTGCTTTTCTGAGCATCATTACAGAAGGTCAAGAATGACAAGGAGACCGGATCTGGCCTCAGGGAAAAAAGGTCAATCATATATCCAATATGTATTTTTGACTACACTGTAAATATGACCATAAATGCGAGCGATTAAGCAGACCACTTTCAAGCTCTACGGTTTCCAGAATTTTGAATTTCAGCATAGTAGATTCAGAATAGACCATTGGCCTTCACATTTATCATCTTGTAATGTGCCATTTGATCTTAGAAATATTGAATATTGGTATTTTCTTTGTTTTCTTCCTCCCCTACTAAAACCAAGAGCTAAGGAAGCTTGACTTGTTTTATTTACGCCTCTGGCCCTAGACCTGGACCAGCACCAGGTACATAGCTGTTACTCAATAAATGTGTGTTGAATAAATATTGATTCATCTCTTTTAGTTCTCTGTCCTAAGAAGCGGATTGGTGATGTTTCTGTAACTTCTGAAGTAACACTACATCATTCCATAGTCACTAATCCCAAAAGCAAAATCTCTATCTTTTTATTTCAACATCCAGCACAGAATGAGGATTTTAATATTATAGCTTGAAATGAGGTGAGGCCCCCTTCTAATTCGAAGAGTTCCTGGTTGGCTATCGATTTAACTGCTTATGAGACTGTTCGTTTCTTGAATGGAGGCCAGAAATAACACTGAAATAGAATACTCCTTCCAAAGTTCTCTTATAAATGCACCATCCAATTAAAGAAAGCTGAGAAAACATGACTTCAAAGTGCTTTCAAGCAAGCGAACTCAAATTTTGCACACAAATGCAGTGCTGCTTTCATTCCACATAAGCACATGTATCTGCTTTTAATATAATGTTGATAGGAAAATCTTGTTACTGCTGGAAAAAAACAAAGAACGAATGTTCTCTTACAACTTTGCAAACCTCAGTCAGTAAATTCTGGACTCCTAGGCCAGTGGGCCTAAGTCTCGGTTGCTATGCTTGCTAAAGAAGGAAGACTCTGGGTACTTATCCGGAGCTTCTAATTCGGGAGATAAAAATGGGGTGCAGAAATCAGAAATGCCTATAATCGTGCCACATGACTTGTATGCAAGTTATATGCAGATTTTATTTTGAGAAAAATTAAAAATTAAGGCACCTGGGTGGCTTAGTTGTTAAGTGTCTGTGTTCAGCTCAGGTCATGATTCCGGAGTCCTGGAATGGAGCCCCACATCAGGATCCCTGCTCAATGGGAAGCCTGCTTCTCTCCCTCTCACTCCCCCTGCTTTTGTTCCCTCTCTCATTGTGTCTCTCTGTCAAATAAATAAAATCTTAAAAAAAAAAATTAAAAAGAAAAAAAAGAAAAGAAACAAGATCTCGGTTTCCTTTTGAGCTCAGTTCTCATAGATTGAATTCAGGTATCTGGCTGCCAAACAAATATGTGTATATTTTGATTATAAGTAAAATAAAATGGCCAACAGATTATCAGAACATGCTTATATAATTCTAAAAATGTTCATCTTTTCTATTGTTCAATAGAATCAATTCTATTATTCAATACTCAATTTCCTATTATTCCATTATTCAATAGAAGATTTGTTTAGGACAATGTTACAAATGCTGGCAAAAGTCAAGTGCAGGGAAAAAAATCAATAAAAATATGCATTCTTCATTTGGAAAACCACAAAATATTTCCTCACATACTACCTAATTGGTTTCTCAGAGTAACTCTCTAAGGGAGTCGGGGCAGATGTGAGTTAATCTAATTTTGCATGTGAGCACACTGTGATCTAAAGAGGTTCTCACTTGACTGTGCCAGATAGATTGAAATCAACAGCAAAGTGTGGCCATTCTTCCTGGGACCTCTCCTATCTAGTTAAGTGCTTGTTCAACCACCCTTCATGGACTTCCTCGTTGCCTTTCTTCCTTGACTCTTTCATCTCTGGAAACACTGTATGCAGAGCTCTGTGCACAGTGCCCACCTCATGGTACCAGGAGGAAGAGAAAGAGGGCTGGATGTTATTACTGTACTTACACTTAAATGGGATAACGTGTGTGAAAGTGCTTTGTAAGTTACACATGTGCACACGTATGTTATTATTGCATATACATATGATGAGGATAAGATTACTACTGTTTATCTTATCCTTTATCTGTTAAGCTTCGAAAGAGAAACTCTTGAAACTTAAAGTTATCCGAGGAAAAAAATGACAGTTACCAACAAAAAAATTAGTATAAATTGTAAGAGAAAAAATAGAGAAAGGAATACATGAGTAAAGAATTAATACTTTTATTTATTTATTTTTAAAGATTTTATTTATTTATTTGACAGAGAGAAATCACAAGTAGGCAGAGAAGCAGGTAGAGAGAGAGGGGGAAGCAGGTTCCCCGCGGAGCAGAGAGCCCAACGCTGGACTTGATCCCAGGGCCCTGAGATTATGACCTGAGCCAAAGGCAGAGGCTTTAACCCACTGAGCCACCCAAATTAGGCACCCCGAATTAATACTTTTAAATACAATAAGGAACTGGGGCGCCTGGATGGCAGAGTCCGTTAAGCCTTTGACTCCTGTTTTTTGCCTCAAGTCATGATCTCAGGGTCCTGAGATGGAGCCCCGCCCCAACCCGAGTCGGGCTCCACACTCACCTGAGTCTGCTTGAGATTCTCCTTCCCTCTTTCTCGGCCCCTCCTGTTCTCCTCTCTCTCTCAAATAAAGAAGATTTAAAAAAAAAAATCTTTAAAATAAATAAATAAAGTAAGGAACTGAGAGTATGCTGAACTTTGAGTCATTGCTCAGATGGGATTGGAGTTGAATCGTAAGAGGAGACATGTGTCCTGTATCCCAAACATCCCCACATGGCACATACATACGTACATACATACACAGAAGCTTAGAATTTCTTGTTTTGGTTGCTCAGCCAATCTCTTCCAGATGCATTTGAATCTGCTTGAGATGTGGAACATTCCAGAGGAACCACACAGTCTGGCTGCTTGTGAAGCGTCCTGAACTGACCAGGTCTGGGAGTGTCTATCCTGAAAGCAATGAGGCATTCCGGCAGGATGGTCTCCCTCCTCACAGCCTGATGAGGTAACACAAACTGACTGCCTCATTGCCTCGTTATTGCCATCTCTTTATGTTTTTTCTCTGCGCTTCAGCTCTCTGACCAGATTTCCCTATGGCCCTTTGTAACCGAATCCTACCTTGGGAATGTCAGACAGGAGCATGAGAAGTAGTCACTCCAATAGTTGCCCTTCTGGGCCCTTCTGCTGTATCACAGCTTAACATGTAGTAAGACATTAAATTGAAATACCCGAGTCCTTTCGATCAAACGAACACTGCCTAATGCTGGCATCAATAAATGGTATGTTACTTGGTCTAGCCCATTTTTCGGAATAGGAATGAAGTCAACATCAACTTACCACAAGGACATGTATGTATGTACAACAGAACAACTTTGTATGAAGATCTGAGGGGCTTGAATGATATTTTGCTCACGTAGTTGAACCTGAGAAAGAGAAAACAAACAAAAGAAAGTTCATCATAGCTGACAGATTCACAAATATCACGTATTACTCAGACCTTCCACAGGTTTGTTGTCTGGATTGGATCCAACGTAAACCAGAATCTGGACCAGATAATATCGGATATGTTGCTTGATCTGTTGGGGGCATCAACTGTCAATGCTTCATAGATTCTGACTCAAATGCCCACTCAAGGAATTCATGAATCTCAGCCCCCTCTAGAAGTTTGTAAATCTCCTTTGAATCTCATTATACAATAACCACCTGACATCAGGTACTTGAAGGGTATATTGAAACAGTATTTGAGAAACAAAATTCAATATACTCTGGGAGTTCTCACACTTCTTTCTTTCTTTCTTTCTTTTTTTTTTTTTTAAGATTATTTATTTATTTATTTTCCAGAGAGAGACACACAGTGAGAGACGGAACACAAGCAGGGGGAGTGAAAGAGGGAGAAACAGGCTTCCTACCGAGCAGGGAGCCTGATGTGGGGATCCCAGGACTCAGGGATCAGGACCTGAGCTGAAGGTATATGCTTAATGACTGAGCCACCCAGGCACGCCGCCACACTTATTTTTTTAAGGGAAATTTAAAAATTGCTTTGGAATGAAAGCTTTCCTACCTTCTTGAACCTTCTGAAGAGGTGAAAGCAAAAGTCATTTTTCTGTGACATTCCCCCCCAGATAAAGATAAGAAGAAATACTTTTAAGATGTTCAGAGGACAAAACAACAAACTAACAAACAAACAAACAAAAAGCTTGGTCAATTCTGGGTCCACTAATCTGGTCATTTGAATGTGAAAGAAATAAAAATATTTCAGATTCTTTACAGACACCCAGAACTTCCAGATGAAGTAGATATTCTAGTCCCTCCTTTCTATTTTTTGATTCCCATGTCTGAATAATCTTTAGGATGATAAGCATTTGCCCACAATAAAAGTTTTATTTACTAAGAATCCACTGTGTATCAGATCCTAGACTGGGAGCTTCAGAAGCCTTACCTCATTTGGAATGTTTGATCCCTGGAGGCATTGTCTACCTGCCTTGCAATAAACAAAATGAGGGTCAGAAAAGGTAGGTAATTTGTCTAAGACAAGGAGAGAGAGATAGAAAAATTTACAGTCAAGTCTGTCTTACTCCAAAACTGTGCCCTCTGTTTTAAGTCTGCCTGTCCACATGTGTGGGATTCGTCAAACAAAGTTACTGAACTTCTCTCTGGTCCAGAGTGTCACTGATTATTTGACCACGTGCAAGTCACTTAACTTTCTCAAAGGTCAGTTTCTTGACTGGAAAATGGAATGACAATTTTTGTTCCTTGAAGTTCATAGCATTGTTGAAGAGGTAAAGGAGATAGGTCATATATGGTGATTTTAAAAGTGTTAAAATGCTTTCAAATCACTGGCTAGGTCTCCGAGATAGCCCGGGGGTCACCGCCACTCTCCGCTCATTGAGATGTCCTCAAGAGAGATTGAATGCCATCTGCAAGGCTTCTAACCATACCTGGGTGAGGACTTTATTCAGGGAGGTGGAGGCCACCAGAAGATTCTAAGGAGAGGAGGGACGTAATGTGACTTATGATTTATTTGGAAGACCACTCCGGTAGCTAGGTTAGCAATGAACCACAGGGGTTGGAATGTATATCGAAAGACTTATTAGGCTGCAACTGAGAGAAAGAGTGAGGTCAATCAAGGATAACAGCAAGATCTGGGGCCTGAGCGACCAGCAGGACCAAGCTGCCACACAATGAAATGAGGAAAGGAGAGGAGTTGGGGGCTTAGGGAAATGGAGATTGTTGGCACTCAATCATGAATAACAGAACTCATTTGGCCTATTTAAGCAACAAAGTAATTGAGCAACATCCTGAGCTGCTGCTGGAGAGTCAGAGAGCCAGGCGGAGAGGTTGCAGCCAGGAAGCCAGCCCAAACTGCACCCCCACGGGCTGCTCCAGAGAAGTCTCAATGGCCCTGGCCACTGGGCAGACACAACCACAGCTGAGGCTGACACCAGGAAGCTCCGCCCCTGTTGCCAGGAGCTCCAGCTGTCACGGTGATCCTCACCAAAAAAATATAAATAAATAAAGTAGGACACATGCTCCTGCTTCTCACTCCCCGCTTCAGATCTGGGGCATCTGTTGGTAGAACCCGGTCACAGGCTACAGAGCAGTGCAGCTTGAGGATTCGAGAACGTAAGCCCCCGAAAGGCAATTCACAAAGTCTTGACGAGCAGCAAAGCTGGCAAATATCCTGAGATATTTTTGCCATCATCGCTTTGCTTGTTACTAAATGCTCAGTGAACTTTTTCTTAAAAAATGCATGTTTGTTTTTTTTTCCCTGACTTCAGATCTAGACCAAATTCCCGTAGGATATGAGCCCCGTCCTAACCCAGACTTGGAAATCAAAAAATTTCGAGACAAAGATTAATAAGAGTCTTGAGGTATAGGAGGGAATAGACCTCAAGTAAACAATAAATGGATAATTAAAACTGGTTGTGTCAATATTAAAAAATTGAAAATTTGGGAAGCCCCAGTCTACTGCTCCTTAAGAATAATCACTATCACCAGACAGTTATTAACTACTTATGTTATCATTTATTGAGAGGTTATCAAGGCTAAATACCACTGTGCAAAATGCTGACTTTCAACATCTCATTTGATTGTCTTACTAACCCCATGGAGAAGGACTAGGCTCAGAGAGATTAAGAATCTTGTCTGACTCATAAATGATGGGATTCCATTGTCCTCAACTCTTAGCTACAAGGTTACACTCCTCAATTTCATCCCTAAGAAGACATGATGTCAAGTAAAGAACCAAGAAATCCAGAGCATAACAATCCACCCCAAATACTCTCATTAATTGTATATTTTAACTTTGCTTTCTAGTCTCATTAAAACAATCTGCTAGGATATCATTAATCTTTATTATAAGAAGATATGCCTCTGTGTACAAAGGCACTTGATCCAGTTATCTTTGCCGGAGGGGGGGGGGGACCCTGGAAATCTAATTATTATCTATTATTATTAGGAGCTGGTCAATAAATTGTGACATGTCTCCATAATAGAATACCATAAGTTCTCTAAAAGCATGAGAAGAGTTTTCAGACAAACTTTAAAGTTAAAAAGTATCCACATGGAAAATAGTGACTCTAGTATGATACTATTTGTAAACCTATAAACACAGATTTATATGCTGATAGATGCATAGAACATTTCTAGAAAGATACGTAAACTACTGGGAGAAGAGGAAAAGGGATTTGTAAAGCGCAAGAGAGAATTTACCTTTCAGTTTATATTTTTCTGTATGTTTCGGTCCTATTTTGTATAAAGATAAATTTTGTACTTAATGAAGGTATTTTCAGTAAATTCTGGATTTGAAATATTATTGAGCCCTTTGAAGAAGTTAGTATATGCCTTCATACACTTCATTTTATTTTTAAAATTTTTTTTTTTAATTTTTGTTTATTTGACAGACAGAGATCACAAGTAGACAGAGGCAGGCAGAGAGAGAGAGGGAAGCAGGCTCCCCGCTGAGCAGAGAGCCCGATGCAGGACTCGATCCCAGGACCCTGAGATCACGACCTGAGCCGAAGGCAGCGGCTTAACCCACTGAGCCACCCAGGCGCCCCAACTTCATTTTATTTTTTAAGAAGATTTTATTTTAGTTATTTGTCAGAGAGAGGAAGAAAGAGAGAGAGCACAAGCAGAGGGAGCAATAGGCAGAGGGAGAAGCAGACTCCATTGGGGTGTTTGAGTGGCTCAGTGGGTTAAGCTTCTACCTTCGGCTCAGGTCATGATCTCAGGGTCCTGCGATTGAGCCCGGCAAAGGGTTGTCTGCTCAGCAGGGAGCCTGCTTCCTCCTCTCTGCCTGCCTCTCTGCCTACTTGTGATCTCTGTCTGTCAAATAAATAAATAAACAAATAAATATCTTAAAAAAAGAAGAAGAAGAACAAGAAGAAGCAGACTCCTTTCTGCGAAAGGAGCCTAATGTGGATCTCAGTCCCAGGACCCTGGGATCATGACCTGAGCCAAAGGCAGAGGCTTAACCAACTGAACCACCCAGGTGTCCCCATACACTTCTTTTTAAAATTATGAAGCTGTGGAGGACTTTGTATTGTTTTGATCTTCATACAAATGTTCTTATTGGTCTTGATTATTTTTCTCAGTGCTTAATGCTAAAGCAAATTGCATAGTGTTAATGTATAGATATTTGTTATAAATGGTCATACTTCCCCTGTAAATAAAAAGAACACAGAATTGCACAAATGGTTAAAATGGTCACTTTTAGATTATATATATTTTACCACAACTAAAAAAAAAAAACCAAAACCAAAACCAAAACCAAAACAAACAAACAAAAAAAAAACCCCACAGTACTTCCTAACATAAAATCTTCAATGGAACTATATAATAACCACAGCTAAACTTTGTTGCCTGCTCAGTGCCAGGCTCTGGGAAAAGCGCATGGGACATTTATCTCCCTAAATCTTCAGACTTCCGTAACCTTGGTGCTTTTCCTGTCTATTTGACGGGGAATGCAGACAGAAATGAATTGCCCAAGGGCATGCAGCTGGCTCGAAGTGAACGCAGAGGCAGCCCCCAGAGTGAGCCTGGCCACAGGAACCCATGTGCTAACATGTCACTCTCCACTGCCTCTCAATACAACCGAGTTTGACTCCTGGAAATATAACTGTGACATTCTCGAAGAAATTTGATCCACTCTTCCTTGTACATATGTAGTGAAACGTGAAGCTTAACCACATAAAAATTATTTAACACAAGGATCTGGGAATTTTAGAGTTGTATTTTCTGATTTGCATAATAGTAATTTTGACAACAGTTCTCAGTATTCATTGTATGGTTCCTAACTGATAGGTAGAGTTTTTAATAAGCAACTGGGGTACGCCGGCTGGGGAAATTTTCTGGCTATATCAGTGATGAATAGAAAACTTGTCTTCATCTTTAGTACTGAAAATATTTCTGAAATATATATACCCACCTGCTTTTCTTCATAGAATAGTGATAGGAACTTCTTTTGAGGAAAGAATTTCTTACGCAATCATCATGAATTTCAGTGTTTATTGTCTAAACACACAGTAAGCTGAATTTATATTGAAACCGCGCTATAGCTTGAAAATGTCCTTTTTTATTCTAAAGCATCAATATGGGCTTGTTTTAGATGATTTTCTTCTGTGTTTTGGAATAACAGAATTTTCAAAGTCATTCTGGCTAATTGGATGCCCGTTGATAAGATTTGGCTACACACTCATGTTTCAAGCAGTCCCACCAATGAATAATTCTTGAATTGCTGGGTTTGGAGAGAGCACTACAGCTAAAGATACTAAATCAACACAAGACGAAAATGTGGTTTGTGAAAAAGGAGGCTACCCTTTTACAATTTACATTCCTGTCACACCTTAAATCCCACTCCCACCTCTCACCTAGATACTTCCTGGAAGAAGACAGGCAGGTGTGATACTTGCCTCCCTTGCCCCTCCTCCATACTATACTTTCTCACTTTAAGTCCCCTCACTACAGAGATATATAGAGAGAAACAAAGAGAGAGAAAGAATGAGAGAGAGAGAGTACATGTCTTATAGGATTTCTAGGAATCAGCTACTCAAAGTTCTTCCCTAGTGTAGGCATGCCATTGGCAGCATTCCTGACAAGACAACCATCTAGTCTGAATGTTAATTCTTTCAGTTCATAGGGACCTCTATGTCATTGGGCATTCCTCCCCTTGTCAGACAATTCTAATTGCTGTAATCCTGCTGCTACCAAAAACAAGCAACTCTTGATACCAGCTTCTGGCACTTGGAGCAACTCAGATGATGAACACTCACTCTTCCACAGACAGACTTCTCAAGCCTTCTTTGCCTAAGACCTGTCCTTATCCAGTTAGGAAGTCGCTACAAATGATAAAACCAGGGGCTGAACAAGGCTCCTTATAACCTCTGGACAAAATATTTATTGAAATGTATTGCCTCGTCGTACAACATAAATCATCCCAGACTCAATTTATTTTTAACCCGGATGGAAGTTACATTTTGCATTACATAATGAATTGAACAGTAAGAGCAGATCATTCTAAGGTATCCGCATCCAACAGAATTAGGCTAGAAGCCATACAAAACAGGTTTTAAACAGACAACAGTTGTTCCTCCTTGAAGAGTGCCTAACACGGTCCTCAGCTCCCAGGATGAATAAACGAGGGCTGAATGACTTGTATAAAAATAATCTACACACACAATTATCAACACATCAGGGTGACAATGGCCCAAGATAATAAACAGGTAAAAATGTGCATGATTAGGTCTTAGAATTTCTTTAGTTGTGAAATGCATGTGATTCACTTCGTGATTCTGGGTGTAGGTTAGGAAATGTTCACCTCTCTTAAAATGACCCTGGTAGAAGTCAACCAGCTTCATGCTTTGCCAATCCACTGGGTGTTTCTCTTGCTGGGTAATATTAGCCAACCAGTTTGACAAGAATTCTTTGTTTTTTTGCACTGATGTGATGTATTTTCTGACTTGCCTGAACAAACATGTTGTTTAGGTCACTGTGTGGAGAAACCTGGAGGTGGTTTTGAGGAAAGTAGAGCACTCGTCCAGGGAAGGACTATTATATGGTTGCAGTCACTGCTGAGAAATGATTCTCTTGGTGTCTACTTGTTGTTGAAGCCACTGGAGGGCAGGGAAGCAACCTTTCAGATTGACGTGAATAGTAGCGGGTAACTCATCAAACCAGTTTCCCCTGAAAACTGGAGTTGAGAATGTTTTCCCCTGAAAACATTCTCAACTAAACTCCTCCTAACCTTTCTCTTCCCTCAGATACCCCTAATAGATTGGAAGGGGAGGTGGTTTACACTGAAACGTATGGTGCTTGTTATAAAGACATCCAAAATATTTCATTTGTGGGCAGTAAAATGAAAGAAGAAACCAGGCTGCCTACGAGAAAAGCATCAGCCTTTGATCAAACTTGGAATCAAATCCCAGCTCCACCATCATTAGCTTCACTGCCTTGGATCCTCACTGAATCCTAGTCCTTGATTGTAACGGACTATTGTGACTTGAGTAACTTAAATAAAATACTTAAGATCGTGTCTAGTGCCATGGTTCTCAAAATGTGGTTTCCAAAGCAACTGAAGCAGCAGCATCTGGGAACTTATTAGAAATGCAAATACCCCACCCCACCCCAGACCTAATGAATCAGAAGAGGACAAGAAGGAAGTGGCAACAATCTGTTTTTAACAAGCCCTCAGACTAATCCCAATGCATGATAAATTTGAGAACTACTGTCCTGGCATACAAAAGTTTTCAAAAAAGGGCAGGTGTTACATATTTCATGTTAGTCTAATACTTTGAAGCTTACAAGTTTGCTTTTCCACTCAATATACCATCTACATTGCCAGGGCTAGCATTCCCTTTGACCCAGTAATTCCATGCAAAATTTTCCTAGGGAAATAATCAGAGATGTTCAGAAAGATTAATGAAGTAGGTTATTCATTGAGGAATTAATTGTGCATGTGAAAATTTGGAAACTAGAGTTAATTGAACAATATGGGGTTGTTTTAATAAATTATGACATCTATAAAATAGAACACAGTGTAGCAATTAAAAATCATGTTGTAGATCCTGTTCCTCAGAGCAAGTGCCAAGAATCATCTAGATCAGAATCACCTGGGATGGTTTTCAAAATGCAGATCTCTAGTCCTTACCTCAGATTTATGAGTTAGACTCGGTAGATGAGTGTATCTTCATTTTCTACATGCTCCCAAATGATTCTTGTGTATCAAAAATTTTTAAATTATGTTAGTATTAGGATGCCTGGGTGGCTCGGTCGGTTAAGCGTCTGCCTTTGGCTCAGGTCATGGTCCAAGGTCCTGACATCCAACCCCACATTGGGCTCCCTGCGTCTCCCTCTGCCTGCCGCTCCCCCTGCTTGTACTCTCTCTCTCTCTGACAAATAAATAAATCTTTAAAATAAATAAATAAATAAATATTGTGTTAATAATATGTTAATAGTGTGGCAAGTATTCTTGGTGTGTTACTTAATGAATAAAAACCTATTGTAAAACATATATGTACAACATTTCAATAGTATAGGCCCCATAAACGTGTATGTATAAAGAAGTCCAGTGATTCACATGCTAAAATACTAAATGATTATCTCTGGATGGTAAGATGGCAATTCTGATGGATGTTTATTTTCTTAGGTTCTAAATTTACCACACTCTCTATCATGTGTGTGACTTTTCAACGAGAAAAGTGTTGCTATTTCAAAAACCATGTTTTAGTGCTTGTGTCCTTAAACAATGGAGTGGGGACTTCATGTTTATACCTAAGAATAAAAAACTCTGATGTAGACATATGTGCCCAAGAAACAGAGGGGAATAATAAAAATCAAGACATAGGTTAACAAAACAAATGTACCTGTGTCTCAGGAAGGACATCTAAGTCTGCTTGAGGAGTGGGGCCAAGATAAATTCAGAACGAGGCAGAAACCCTCCCCTGCTCTTCCTTTACTCACCATTTAATACCCAGTGGATAGGGAGGCAGTCTGCCCTCCATTAGGCAACACAGGAGGCTGGCATACTGCTGACTGTATGTCCTTGATGAAAGAAGGAAAAGCAGAAGATGCTGACTTGGTGTAGAAGTTGTGGAGACTTTGATGGACTTCTTTTGTAATAAAAGAATTGCCCATCTTTCAGTGATGATGGAGGTATGGTACTTTCCAAGTCAGAGCAATGGTGTAAATTACAGATGAATGTCTTGGCCAGACTCCTGATTTCCCCTACAGTGGGCCCTGGCAGGTGAGTGATGAGAATGGAGGCAAGAAGACAGTTGCTGGAAAATAAAGCACAACCGCCCCCACCCCTGCCCCAACTGATGAGAGCAACTGGCCATTAAGGAAGTACTTTCACAAGTGCATGTTAACTCTCTGTCCTGGGCCACCACCAAGCTGGGCCCTAGAAAAGATATCATAAGAGGTAAAGAGTGAGGACTGCAGGGGCAACCCCTAGCTCAGAAAGGGGCACCTGCACTTAGGGCTTAATGCTCTGTGGACATCTTTTGAAATTCTTAAGAAATTTATCTTTGAATTTGTGTTTTGTAAGTGAAGTGCAAAGAAACAATGGAGCAAGGGGGTGAGGCGGAGCTTGCTTATCCCCTGATTCCAACCCCTCTCCCACAGGTTGTAGGCCTCCAGCTCCCTGCCCCCATGCTGAGTCTGTAGCCACTGGGCCAGGCAGGAATCTGGACACAGGTGCAGGCAAGTGGGAGTCACTGTGTGCATCTGGGGCTCCAAGTTGTTGGGCAAGGCTGGGGGCACCTGGGAGGGGCTGTGCTCACCCCTTAAGTATCCCTATGCTCAAGGAAACATGGTGTTAAACAGCAAATTTAAAAAATACATATCGTGACACATCAAGAGAGAAACAGAAAGAGAAAGGAAAGATAATTTTTCCTGCTTTTTTGAACAAGAGAACTTGTGGGTTCTTGCTCTGGGCCTTTTAAATTAGGGAGTTGTCCTGATGGGGACTTAGAAGGGTGGAAGGAATCTGGATATACATATCGAGTAAATGAAAAGGGAGGACTTACTGGAGGCTCCTTCCTTGATGAGCACTTACAGTCTGTCTGAGAAAATAATCTACCCAGGAAGGGGGTATCCCTTGAGGGAATCATGCTATAAAGTAAATCGTGTGGTAAAGGAGGACGTTTCCTCAGAAGGAAGTCTCTAGTGGTTACAGACCAGGACACACGACTTCGCTTAAATATAGGCAGTACAGGCAATTATTCTAAATACGTATGTATGTACAAACACACACACACACACACACACGCACAGAGACATACAAGAAGTTAGGACTAATTAGAGGGAATATTGAGAATGTAACAGATAAGTTCTTCACTTATGCTGAAGAATGTTGGGAGGAAAAACATAGAAAAATAAAGCTGAATTGAGGGGCACCTGGGTGAAGCAGTTGGTTAAGTATCTGAATCCCTGTTTTGGCTCAAGTCATGATCTCAGGGTTGTGAGATTGAGCCTTGTGTCAGGCTCCACGCTGGGTGTGGCACCTGCTTGAGATTCTCTCTCTCCCTCTGCCTCTGCCCCTCACACACACACACAAATAATAACAAAGTTGAATAGAGTTCATCTTTCTTTCTTAGAAATTATCTTTGCAGCCACTTTGTATTTCTCTCCTTTTGAGAAAATAGTTCATTTTCTAAAAGTGAAAATAATAAACTGTGCTTTTAAGAAAGTACGTTATCTCACTTTATTCGTTAGCATTCTGGGGAGCAGAGAGGACACATGCACAAACAAATCACATTGCAAATGCTTATTAGTGCAAAATATATTACATGCATTATTACAAAAATGAATTACACTTCACAACAATTTCTAAATTATCCCCATAAAAGCAAAAACCACTTTGGATGCTCAATAAAGGGAGAAAAACTCATTAAACTCCTGAGTCCTGCTGAGTGTCTCAGTGAGAAAGAACAAGAGCTTAGTAATTATATGTGAAGTAAGTGTGTGTGCTTAAAATGGTCTCTTCAAGGCCTAAACCTTGGCCTAGTTTACCCCATGTCACGTGAACTTCTTTCTCCTCTAAGAAGAGAATTCATCAAGATCCTTTTACTTGGGGATGCCTGGGTGGCTCTATGGGTTAAGCCTCTACCTTCGGCTCTTGGGGTCCTGGGATCGAGCCCCACATTGGGCTCTCTGCTCAGGGGGGAGTCTGCTTTCCCCTCTGCTTCTCTGCCTGTCTCTCTATCTATTTGTGATCTCTCTGTCAAATAAGTAAATAAAATCTTTAAAAAAAAAAGAAGATTCTCTTACTTGTTTGCATGATTATAGACCCATGTGCAATGTGTATCCTATATTATGGAGAAAAGGGTGTAGGTAAGAAAGTGGTTAAGAAAGCTTCCTGAGCTTAGTCTTAAACCATTCAGAGGTAGAATGTACCTCCACAGCTGCCTCTTTCTGGAAGATTCAAGTTGGTTCTGCCATTAGATCCAGGCAAATGGGGCCTGAGCCTGAGGCCCCTACTCTAGTTTAAGAGGAGAGAAGAGACATAACTACCTGGAATCAACATACTTCCTTCTAGTCCGTGCTTCGGGGACTTTGAACCCTGAAATGTTCTTCTTGCATATCTCAGTCTGTGGTCAAAGAGCAGCTCTTTGCAGGCCTCTTGCGTGTGGACCAGGATATCCATATACCCATGAGTGTGCATGAGGTCCCTTAAGTTGTAAGACTGAGCAAATGCTAAGAAAACAAAAGGGGAAGGCCTTGGGTTGGAGGAAGCGGGGGGCCTTCATGTGTACTCTTGTCCCTGTGTGCAAATGTTAGGGCTGAATCTTCTTCTAGGAGACCAGATGCATGAGGTTCTGAGGCAGCTTCTGGGCAGAGAACATCTTAAAGGTAGAGGGAGTTGGTGGACAGAAGGTTGACCCTGTATCAGGGCCTCAATCTCTAGCTAAAAGAATGATTGTGAGGACCATATAGGACCCATCCCTTCATCACTTATAATGACAAGAAACTCAACAGAGTTGGAGCTAAAACTTACTGAATAGCATTTGACTTAACACAGAAAATGTTCCCCGAATTATCCAAAGTTCTTGGATTTTTATGATAATTTAATCTTCTGGAGATTCCTAGTGGCATGACTAACAGGTCACTAGGTAGACCAGAAGCTTATGCCAAAGACTAAGAGTGGGACTTCTGTGAGCTCTTTCCTCTGTGTTGCCATTGACACACAAAGAGAATCTGCCTGTTGTCTAAGGATGTCTCCCCACTTCCTGGATCTAAGGCTTCAAGTTTTACCTGGAAAGGATCATTCTTTGGGTTGAACTTATTGAATCTGAGATAGGGAACCCCACATTTCAAGCTCTGGTTAAGCCTCTCAGAAGCAAGGTGGAGGACAGCCATAGGTATGAAGAAAGAATGGTGCAAAACTTCACAAGGTCACTGGTTACCTCAGGGTGCTTGAAATAAAAGGGCCAGAAGTCCCACAAATGAGACAGGAAGGCCTAAGAGAGCCAGACCCGCCACATAGACTTGCCCACCACAGGCCGTGTGAATCTGTGTAGTTTCAGTTCAGAATTACTTACTTTAATTGTCTGAAAAAGGAGACTACCTATACAGAAAGAACAAGAAATTCACACATTTTTTTTAGTCAACTAAATTTTTTACCACACCAAAATTGGCTCCTCTTATGGCTTCTTTTCTTTTAAAAACTTGTGTGGTATTTGGGAGATACATCTTAGAGATATCTATGTGGTAATGTAACTTTCAGGTTAAAAGCCATGTGATACCAAGAATGTGTCTTTTATTATTTTTTATTGATTGACAAGTTACATGTCATCAAAGTTATCATTTTAAAAAGTAAAATTTAACAGTTTTTAGTACATTAACAAAGTTGTTCAGCTACCCCCATCATCTAATTCCAGAAAAATTTTATCTTTTCCCCCAAAGAAACTCCGTTATCCATTAATCATCACTCTTTATTCTCAAGCTTCTCTCAGCCACTGGCAATCAGGGATCTATTTTTTTTTTTTAAGATTTTTTTTTAATGTTATTTATTTATTTGACAGGCAGTGATCACAAGTAGGCAGAGAGGCAGGCAGAGACAAAGGAAGGAAAGCAGGCTCCCCTCTGAGCAGAGAGCCCAATGCGGGACTCGATCCTACGACCCTGGAGTCAGACCTGAGACGAAGCAGAGGCTTTAACCCACTGAGCCACCCAGGCGCCCTCACGGATCTATTTTGATCTCTATAGATTTGCCTGTTCTGGACATTTCATAAAATTAAAAAATCATACAACATGCAGGCTTCTGTGACTGACTTCTTTCACTCAAAACAATGTTTTCAAGGTTCAGCCATGTTGGGTATGAATCAGTAAGTACTTCATGTATTTTTCATGCTGCATAATATTCCATTGTATAGATATATCATATCGTTTAAATCTGATTATCAGTTGATGGAAATTCGGGTGGCTTCACTTTTGGGCTCTTAAGAGTAATGCTGCTATTATTATTCATATGAGTTTTGTGTGGACCTATATTTTCAATTCTCTTGGGTTTATACTTAAGACTAGAATTTATAGTTACAACTGTATTTTTTTTAATGTCTTCCACCTTAAAGAAATTGAAGGTTGGTGTTTCAAATATTAGTCTGGATCTTGGGTTTCCCACACTCCACGAAAGAGTCACATATGGTGAGTGTGAAATTTAATCTATTCACTCCTTTGTTCCTTCTCCTCTTGGCTGCCCCAGAACCCTACAACCCAGAGAAACCATTGGTTGTTGAAACAGGTTTCAACAGATAAAATTAGCTGTGGTGCTTTTCCCAGCTTGCTCACCAATGGAAGACTTTTCTCAAACAAAATTTGTACTTAAACCTTACTTCTAAAAAGTAATAAGAAGTAGCAACATCTGAAATACTCAAAGAGGAAACATGGCTATGTGCTCTGGTTTGGCTGTTCATGAATCTCCTCCTAGAAGCGTAGGGCCACGAAGACCAAAATAACACAACGACTTTGGAAGATGAACATAACAAGTTAGCAGGTGTGGGTGAACACTTTTTATACCGAAGAAGATCCTGAAAAAGGATCAAGAATGGTAAATACATAAACTGTAATATTGATTAATAAGATGTGCCCCTTATTTTTTTATCCACTGGGACAGTTGACTTCACTATACACCAACTAGTTACATGTGCAGAATTCAGTCACAGAGGCCATTTGGCATCAGGCCATAAAAAAATAATAATCCAATGCTACTTCTGGTACAGTTCCCCCCCTTCAAATTCATTTTGTTTGTAGACATAACTGATTTGAAGAACAGAACATGTACTCAGAAATGTGCTACACTGATAAATTATGCCGTGAAGAAAGAGGCAGGATATATTTTTGACTTTTCAATTTGACTGTTAAAATTTGCATTTCTTACTTTCCATGTGTGTCACCATAGCTTCTCTTTCCTGTAAGCTTTTCAATTCTCTCTCCCTGTTCCTTTCTTGTTTTCTTCCTTTTTGACCCAATAATTCCTGAATCACCATTTTGCCACTTGTGATTGTTTTCAAACTGATGTGTTTCACACATACGTTTCATAGATACATCCATCAGGAGAAAATTGCAAGTGCCAGTAAAAATTGTCTCTCTAATTTGTTAATGCATGTCTGAAAAATACAGAAAGTGTGAGATGAGTACAAAAATAACTTGAAACAGAAGGCTGAGGAGTGGAAGGAGAGGAAATATACATAATAAGTAGTTTGTTGATTTTTTCCCATCATAAACGAACCACATGTCACTGCCTGCTATGGGGTCATCCACTGTACTTTAAGCATTCTGTGGAGTTCCAGGGTTCGTGTTCAGCAGTGGTAATTCAGGCATCCAGCATGTTCTTTTCCTGGCAACTCTTCCAAGAGATGGAATGTTGTAGCCTCATTCGAATCACCAGGTTCCTTGGGAAAATCTCTTGGATGCCGTACAAACCACTCAAATCCAATCTCTCACTAGGGATAACCGAAATGTCAGGGGCCACAATTATGATTCGGATTTGTGGTCCTTGTGATTTGTATTAACCATAAGCTTCCTAAGTGTCAGAAGGAGTTCACTGCCTACACAAAGGATTTGTGCTGCCTGCAAAGTTTTGCACGTGCTACCCTGTGTGGAGACAACAGTGGCAACCGTGAACATTTTTCTCTGTTCAGCTGAGTAAGCATTGCTAGGCACAGCAGAGTTCTAGACACAGAGGGAATTGCAAGAAAAACTCGTTCTTGAGGAGCACAAGAGATAAGCTATAACAGAAAAAACAAAACAGGGGGGCCTGGGCGGCTCAGTCGGTGAAGCCTCTGACTCTTGGTTTCAGCTCAGATCATGATCTCAGGGTCTTGTGATAGAGCCCAGTGTTGGGCTCCCTGCTCAGTCTGTTTCTTCTCTCTCTGTCTCTCTCTCTCCCTCTGCCCCACCCCCTGCTTGTGCGGCTCACTTGTTCTCTCTCTCTCTACATCTCTCTAAAAATAAATAAATAAATCTTTAGAAAAAATCAGGCGTACGTTAGAACAATAGATACACAGACACATGCTATAAAATGAATATGTAAATGCTTAGAAAATGAGGGAATCATTATGTGCAAATATTTGGACCAGACTTCATTACGAAGGTAATTACCAAGCAGACCAAGTAGAACTCTAAGACTGAGTTTTTGGCAAAGTAGAGAGAGAATGACTTTTGGAGCTGTGTGGGAAGAATAAAAAGGGTAGAAGGCAAAAGACTTAGCAGTGTCATCTGAAAATTTAAATTCATGTATTCCACAAATCCCTTCTAGTTGGAGGTGGCCCGGGTGACCTAGCTTGGGCCTCAAGTCAAGCAGAACTCTGCTGGCGGCCAGAATGAGAAAGTTTTGCTCAACTCTGTGCAAGGAGGCAGAGGCAGCCAGCCCCCCTTCTTCCCCCTCCTTCTTGCTGGAAAGACATGGAGGAAAGGCCAAGAGAATCAGAATATGCTGGACTCAACAACATCTCTGGGTCCTCTTTTTTAATGTGGGAAAAATAACCCCTCAGGGGTTACCAGCCCCATTTTCTATTATCTGTAGCCCACCACGTTCCTAATCGATGTTCTTAGGTGCATTTTGGCAGCAGGAAGTTGCCCATTTTTTGTTGTATTTGGTGAAACTGGTTTTAAAATAAGCATATACATGATCACAGGATGATTTCATGAGGAAGCGTTTCTCTCATAGCTTGCAAGTTTATTCGTTTGAAGAATAACACTTCAATAATTATATATATCCATTTCATAATTTGTAGCTAAAAGCAGATTTCCTGAGCTTTCAGCCACTTTTAGTCCATTAAGCCTTACTATCTCGGATGAGCACATCTAAAACTCTCCGCATGGCTGCGAATTTAATAAGTCAGCTAGAACTTCAAGGGATAGATATATTTTACAGTATCAATTATTTTCCTTTGGTTTTTCTTCCAACTCTATGAAGTAATCTGTCCCTGCTGGCATTCTTTTTTTTTTTTTTTCCCCATGTTTAGTGATTGTTGTCTCCTCTCCAAAATCTAATCTTTTTACAGAATGTTCTCATATTTCATGAAATAAAGGTGGCTTAAAAATTCATAGTCCTTAAGCCATTCAAGAGTTGCTTTTCCATCAACTCTAATAACAATCAGTGGAATAACTGGGAAGATATAAGGATACCATATCTTGGAGGCTAGTAACTTTCCAGAGACTATAAAAACTGGAAGGGGCCATCTAGACTAATGAAGCCCATCACTGACTTTCAAAATCTTCTTGGAAATTTTTAAAAAATAAAATTTCTGAGATTCATGCCCAGAAATCCTCATCCAATGGATTAGGAGGGTAGGCCAGAAATATCTTAAAAAAAAAAAAAAAAAAAAACTCCAAATACTCATCTGGGTTTGGGAACCACCCACCTAGTCCACAGTGCTTCTCCAAAAGCTCAAAATGACACAACTCAGAGATCCTACTAAAATGCAGTTTCTGTTCCAGTAAAATCTCAGGTTGGCCTGAGATTCTGCTTCTCTAACAAGCTGCCAGGGGACACCCATGCTGGTGGTCTATGAACCACACTTACTTTGAGTGAGTGGAATCTAAGCCACATGCCACATTTTGTACCACAGGCGAGGAAACAGACTGAGAAAGGTTATGTGGGTCATCTGGGTCACAGAGGCACGTGGCGGCTGTGTGAGACCAGAACCCAGCTCCTTCCACTCCCAACCTAGTGCTCCTTGGCCCTACCGCACTGCCCCCAGAGCAGAGGGGTGTTGCTCTTGGTGTTGATGAGGACTCAAGAAGACGAAACCCCTTTGATCACATTCTTGTTTTTTCATGGAACCCTTCAATACCTGTGATCTTGCTCTCTATTTGTCTTCCACTTGTCTTTCCACCTCATACCCCACCAGTGGTGTGACCGTGAACATGTAACCACTGGCTCCCTGGCTGGATGAAGATGGAGGGAAGCCCTGATTTGTAGGGTTAGTTGATTTCCACCATGTAAATACTCCCAGCATGGCTAATCTGAAGATAACCAGCTGACGTGACTGAACGTGGAGCTAGGAAAACAGGCAGGTCAGCCGGTTTGCTGGCTCCCGACATTCCTTTCATCCAGCTCTCTGACCCAGAGGACCTGAGGCTACAGGCGGGGTCAGCCACTGTGTTCCCGGCTAGAGGTCAGGAGAAGAAATAACACTATTGTTTTTCAAGCAAGTCAACCTCTAGTGTCACTGGTAGGTGTACTGATTGTGTATTAACAACAATGAAAATGTCTTAAGAAAGCTAATGCCAAGAAAAGAGGAAAGATAATGGGGAAAGTATCCGCTTACCAGTGAACTGAATATTTACAAACTGGAAACAAACAGGCAAAACAAAAAAGAACTGGTTAACCCAGAGGTGGACAAGTGTATAGAAAAATACTTCCGTTGAGTCAAAAGAGAACCAATAACCACTGGGTTAATTTTCAGTTCAAGTCAGTAGTATTGATTGAGTGCCCCTGTTCAAGACATTTAGCTAGGTTCTTGCAGGGTAGTTCTGTTTTCATGTGATCTTACGGTAAGTTTTTTTTGTTTTTTTCTTTGGTCGCTTCTGCTAGGAATCTCACTGGAGAAGACAAGACAAGTCATCTCCTGTGCCAGCGCAGGGCTGACTGAACTCCATCCCATCTGCCACCTCATTGGCCATATTTTTTTAAAAAATAAAGACTCTCTAGTAAAAGAGATTCATTATATGAAGCGGTTTATGCAGTTCTAGAATGAGACTCCACAGAGTCATACAGAGCTCATACCATCGGAGGGAGCAATTACTGGAGTCCATATACCAAAAAAGTTTACGTCATTTTGACATCAGCCATACAAAATCGTGTGAATATAACATTATTATTCTTATTCATGAAAAAATACTTCTAAATTGGATAGATGTGATTTATGAACAATGAAATTAAGTACAAGGAAACGAAAGAGTAAGTATGGACTTTCAACATGGCAGCAGCTTGGGTACCATATATATTGCTATCAGAAAGAGCCAGTTTTTTCTCTTAAATTTCCATTCTGTTCTCTCTTCCGAATAAAAATTCCTTTCCTAAAAAAAAAAAAAAAAAAAATCTCCTTATTCTCCTTCTAAATGTTCCCACCACTCACCTATTCTCTTGGGGGAAGATTGTCATTCTTTCCCATCATATATATTTAGTAAGTGCTGCATGAGATCAGGAACACCTGTGATGAGTTTGATTTCTTTTTTCTTGTAATCAGTCCCTGTAGTTGAGTGTGACAAAGCAAAAAGCTGAAGAAAATCCACAGAAATTCTGTTTAAAACTACATTTAGCAAAACTAAGCCAATAAGTTTAGAAGTAGAAGACTGTTCTGAAGTGAACTTAGCTATACAAAACCCAATATTAATGAATTAGAATCTCTTCATTTAGGGATATCTGGACATTAAATTGGGAAAATTCCTTGAAGGTTTGTCTTCAGCTTACCTGGTAAGCCCTCTAGGTTTGATAACCACAGAGTACCACTTTAATTCAAGAAACTGTTTTAATAAATATTTACTGAGCACCTATTATGTGTGAAAGCCTGGGCAAGGCATTGCAGATGCTGCATGTAATGCAGAGGATATCAAACAATCTTCTGCTTTTTTTGAATGTCACACTACGCTAAGAATTATTTTGAGCTATGATCTAATTTTTAACCCAGAATAGGATTATCCAGTGGGTTTAAAATATGGCTCTAGTAAAGTAACTATTGTCCCCACTATATATTTCTGATAATAATAAATTCTCAAATATTTTGATCACTAGAGAGTCAAGTGAAAGAACATAAGTTCAAAAGGAATCCATCCTGTAAATGAGAACATATTCCGGAGGTCCTAAACCAAAGGCAGAATATTTTTGTCAGTTGCACAGTTTTTCTAGGCTCCAATTTGTACCTAATACATTTGTTACAAATATCAAAAGTAGATGACTGTATGGAGAGTTTGTGAACTTTATTTAAAGGACCATATAAATGTAAAATGGGGTAATTATTAATATGTGTAGGTTTTACGCACAAAATTTATGGAGGCAACTTTTGATGAACCCATAGCTTGAAAAGTGTATCTTTTCTTCCAGAAAACATTAAAAGTTAGCCAATATCTGTCTTCTTATTTTCCCACAGTTAATCTGAGAGAACTTTAGCTTCCCTCCATGGTGAGAGTTATAGTTTGCCCTTTAATTCTGGAATTATTTTCCTTCTTTGTTTCCTTTTTTCTCTCTCTCTTTTCAAACATATATTCTCCCTTCCTCAGAGAGTCTAATAACGGTTATTATGATTACTATTGTTATTATTAGCATCTTGACTTTTATAGGTGAGAGAAACTGAGCCTTGAGTTCATCTGTAATATCTATTCATTTTACAGATGAAGAAACAGAGAACCCCCATGAGTCATTGTTAGAGATAGTAGCAATGAGAAGACTAAAGCCTAGAGTCCCAATTCCTAATCAAGTTTTCTCTGAAGCATTCAACCCAAAAGAAAATAAATAAATCTAAGTTTTGAGGATTTCTAAGCTTTGGCTCAGAGAAAGAAAGTTATATTAAGTCAGAGCTGAATAGGCTAAAAGTAATGTAACTTATATATTGAATTGTAATGGTCCCTTAGTGAGAGACACATGTCATTATAGACACTATCTGTATTTACCTTGAAATATCTAAATTGTTTTGTTGAATTATACAGTTGAAGGCATGGATTACTTATTCACTTGGTTATAGAGAAACCAAATTCAGGTATTTATGCACATTTTTCTTAGATTGCTTTCCACATAAGGATTCATCATTATGGTGAAATGTTGGGACAATTTCATTTTGGTCATTTCTTATTTATGGAGAAAAAAACCACAAGTTTTTCTCCAATCTAATTTGGAAATTTCTTTTATATTCATCCACTGACATCTAATTTCATGTATTATATTTTCTGTTTCAAATTTCTATTCAGTTGTCTTCTATAGTTCTTTGCCAACATTTTTGGTCTTGTCTTTTAATTCCTTAAACATGTATAGCAGTTAAAAAAAATCTCTGATAAGTGCATTATCTAAATCTATATATGTCTATTCTGTGGATTGTTATTTTGGATTTTGGTTATATGATCTTGTTTCCTATTATGCTTAGTTATTTTTGACTGGGTAATGGACAATATGTATGAAGAATATGAAAATAATTTTAAGCTTTTAATAGATTAAATCTTTCTCTAAGGTTGATTTACTTTTGTTTCCACCAATTAGCTAAGTTTGAGGCTTGAGCTATCTAAAATCATTGCAAATCAAATAATAGATTAAGATGACCCAAAGATGGGGTTCATTCTCTATAAGGGCTTATCTGTTACTTAGAATTGGCAATCATTTCAAGGGGAAAAATGGTCCCCAAATACCAGGATCAATTCTCTGCTTCTTTCTTCTTCCAGTCTTTGCCCTGCAATGTTTCACTGAACTGTTACTGCCCTAAAGTAAAATCAATAAATTCTTTAAAAATTTCCCAAATGCCCACAATTTCACGTGCTTAGTTTGGTTCCAAGAACTATATAAAATCTGGATAGATTGATGAGGTTTTTCAAAACATCTTGAGCCATGCAATTCAAAAGGGTAATTTACACAGGTCTTAGTCTTCTTTTCCACATTATTTTTCTGATGTTGTTTAACAGTTTCATATTTTTGAACTTGGGACAATGCTTCATGAAATTTCAGAACCTTCCAGCCTTTTTTTTTTCTTTTAAAGATTTTATTTATTTATTTGACAGAGAGAGAGAGGGAACATAATCAGGGGGAGTGGGAGAGGGCAAAGCAGGTTTTCCACCAAGCAGGGAGCCCGATGAGGGGCTCGATCCCAGGATTCCGGGATTGTGAACTGAGCCGAAGGCAGAGGCTTAATGACTGAGCCACCTGGTTGCCCAACTTTGAGCCTTTTTGAAGGGTACATAACCATAGAGGACTTGGTGTGCTCTGTTAACTTGCTAACTTGATCCTGTATCTCACCTACTCAGACTCCTCCTCTGTTCTGTCCTCTCTTACCCAACCATTAAATTGTGATTCTGCTAAGGCATGGTGAAATAACTAGACAAGACTAACTCTCTGAACATTTTGGGATGCATTTAATCACTACCCTTTAAAATTTTCTATTAATAGGCACACACAAAGGGTTCATTCTAAAATATAAAAGCATTTTATGCTTCATAGAGACTTCCTCCAGAAGGGCTGAAAAAGATTTCCAAGTCTTCTATTACAAATCAGGAGGCAGAAAGACATTTTTAACCTGATTTAAAAAAAAAAAAAAAAAAAGCAAAAATACAGAGGACATACATGACAAGGTCTTATCAGATTGATGTCAAAATTGGCAGTACTAGGTCATCCTCCAGATAGTTACTCTAGATTTCAAACCATAGAGGGTAGATATGTTTAAGTGAAATAAACAATAAGGTGATAAACTAGTAATATCATTCTATCTGTTTTTTCAAATTTTTTTCCTTATTGTTTCAGTTAGAGGACAATAAATTATCTCTTTGCAAACATGGGCAGAAACAGTCAGTAATTTCATTTCATCTGTAGTCTTCTCCATGGCTACAATTGGAGAATATCAGTTCTACCTCCAAATCCCCAGTTTCTGACAATTACATTCAGTAATTATGTAAAAGATGCATATTTCCTTGTTAATTAAATATTTTGTTTATTTTGATCGTAACTTGTAACTTTTTATGTAATCTTTGCAAGGTGACAAGAAAGTTTTTTTGGGGGAAGGGGAATGTCATCCTTGTTTGTATTGTCTTTGCTCATACCCTTTCCTTGTGGATGACATTGCCTCTCCAGCAGTCTCTCTCCTCCCCCCAGCACCCCCTTCCTCTCCATCCTTGTTTTGGAACTCTGGTTATCCTAATTATAAACTATCTTATATAGAAGAGAAATGATTTTAATGAAGGATAAGTTTGTTATATTTATTTATTTATATTTATAGAGAGAGAGTGGGGGAGAGACAGAGGGAGAGGGAGAGAGATAGAATCTTTTTTTAAAAAATAATTTATTTATTTATTTGACAGAGGTGGGGGGAACACGAGCAGAAGATGCAGGAGAAGAAGAAGCAGTTTCTCCGCTGAGCAGGGAGTCCGATGCAGGGCTTGATTCCAGGACCCTGGGATCATGACCTGAGCGGAAGGCAGTTGCTTTGCTTAATCAACTGAGCCACCCACGTGCCCCGAGAGATAAAATCTTAGCCAGTTTGCACGTTCTATGAGGAGCCTAACTCTGGGCTTGACCTCAAGACGCTGAGATCATGACTTGAAATGGAATCAAGAGTCAGGCACTAAACTGACAGAGCCACCCACGTGCCTGGTAAGGTAAGTGTTTACTTAATTAATTAATTTTAAGATTTTTATTTATTTATTTGTCAGAGAGAGAGAGCGCGAGAGAGCGCTCTCACAAGCAGGGGGAGCAGCAGGCAGAGGGAGAAGCAGGCTCTCCACCGAAAAGGAAGTGGGACTCAATCCCAGGACCCTAGGATCATGATCTGAGCGGAAGGCAGACACTAACCAAAGGAACCACCCAGGTGTTCCAATAGGATAAGTTTTTTTTTTTTTTTTTTTTAAAGATTTTATTTATTTATTTGTAAGAGAGAGAGAGTGAGAGCGAGCACAGGCAGACAGAGTGGAAGGCAGAGTCAGAGGGAGAAGCAGGCTCCCTGCGGAGCAAGGAGCCCGATGTGGGACTCGATCCCAGGACGCTGGGATCATGACCTGAGCCGAAGGCAGCTGCTTAACCAACTGAGCCACCCAGGCGTCCCTAGGATAAGTTTTTTTAAGTGCCTTACTTTCATTCCAGAATTTGGGACAATGGTAGATATCTTACTAGAGGCAGCAGTGGCTACATGTATTTCTATAAGGGGACGTTGAAACCAAAGGGCAGCATCTAACATGGAGAAAGACAACAGGGGTGAATACCCCCCACCCCAAATTCACATTATCAACCAGAGTATAGAATATAGTGTAGACTCTGTGAGCCTAGCACAATGTACCAATATTTAAGCGCCAGTCACACTTATGGGTGTCGGAGGTCACGTCTTCCTTTGTAGCTAAAAAGTTAAAGTTGACTCTTAATGTCTTTGCTATCGATGTAAACAAAATGTTATGAAGAGAGATGGAGAAGGGGGTGAGCGAGCTGGAAAGGGAGGAATAGTGCCAGCCTCCTTCTTCTCCCCAACTCGTGCACACGCTGAGTTTGTAAGGTGTCCAAGGACATCTCCTTACTGCACAGCAGGTGCAAACATTGAAGATTACAGTGAATGCTGACCTCAGATAGCTTAAGTGGCCAATTTAAATTCCACAATCTGTCAATCTGACCTTGTCCTTTCTTCGGGTGTTTATATGGTGCTGGAACAAGAATTATTTCCATTACCTAAAGGGAATTACAAAAATAATGTATCCATAGTCATTACAATACTGCTTCATTTTTACGATAGAGTAAGAATTACAGATCAGCATAAAGTGTTGGCCAGGGACGGCGTTAGCATATTTTCAATGAGACCACTTTGGATCTTTTATTTAGTTAAGTCCATTGAAAATCTTTATGTCATTGGCATTTTTTAAGCACACTGTCATTAAAGGTATGTTTGGAGTTGACTTCCAGGAGAGAGAGTAAGATATGGAAAAGCAGCAGCCTGATTCAGTTGTGAGATATATATATATATATATATATATATATATATATATACCAAATTTTTAGATCTTACGTGACAACTGATTTCTGCAGAAACTGGCTTGTAGAATGGGATAAGTTATTTTTAAAGGCGCATCTGCTATTTATATTTTAAGCTTGATTTGAGTTTCTTAAGAATTTCCCTTTAAGAATCGCCCTTCTTTCAGGGTCATACCTACTCAAACAGTTGTTACATCTCTAAGAGAAGAGAAAGGGATTTTAAAGGCAAGACTGTTACTTGAGAATATGTGGCTGCTGTTTCTGTGATGATAGGATGGGGGTGTAAAGTGCCCCCTCCTCGGAAGGTTCTCCGGGGAGCCCTGCCATTGGCAGCTCCCTGGGTGGGCTGGGGCGGGACACAGCCACTGTGACACAGAATGTGTAGGAAAGAACGAAGGTTGAACAACACACTGCCATCATTTCAAATGTCTCAGACTGTCAAAACTTTTCATAGAGAAAAGATTCAAAACATTTTTCAGCAGTAGGAGTGGTGCTTATTTGGTTCTGTAAAACAAGCTATCCGTCGACACCTACTTCTGAGCAGCACAGAGCTTTACTGTAAATGTCCAAGGGCTTAGTCACACGGCCCACCCCTTCTTGGAGCATTTCAGGAGGACAAGGGGCGTGTCAGCGGTGTTTGCTACTGAGTCACTGCTGTCCTTACGCGGAGCGTTCAGTCATGGCTGATCAGGAAGATGACACATCCCACCACGGTTGTGGTTTTCAGAAACTAGTAAACACTGAAATCTTGTTTTAGCTACAAACAAAACCAAACATTGTTACATTTATTTTTCTTTTGAAGGTGTATAGACGTGGGTATAAATGTACTCTTGGATAAGAATGCACACACCTGGAAATTCAAATTTGTGGGGTAAGACTCAAGAGAGGTATGTGCTTAAGTAGGTATAACCAGATAAGGTTCATTATCAAAGAAACCTAAAGGTGAAGCAAATGAAAATGATGGCTTTGCATGACCCCGAGTTTGCTCATTTCAATTAAAGGATGCCCTGTGGCTTTATCATCCCTGAGTTTTGCCTCTACGAATATAGCATTTTTAATAACTCACATAATTTTATATGATGTTGAAATGATAATTATAAGCATACAAATTAGATCCACAAAAAATAAATTTGAGATTCTTTTGCACAGATTTATCTATTTTTTTCCTATTTATGTATTTAATCATTTATTACGGACACCTGGATATTTAGCTTTATGCTTTGTGTTATAATCCAATACTGCTTTACCTATATTCTCACTCAAATTATTCCAGCTGTGGTCACTGGGAGATTTTTCAGTTGGTTCCTGTGTCATTTGGACATACTCCTATCATTGTGGAGTTGAGTGTTTGTTTGTTTGTTTGTTTGCTGCTGTTACTATTGCTTTTCTTTGAGCCTTTCCTTATTTTCTGTCACTACAAGGTGCCCGGGGCTTACTTTGTGTATTTCCTGTCCCAATCCTAAATCAGCCATTTCTCCAAGGGTCTGGTTGCTTTTATGAGAGAACGGTGTTAGAAACCAGTATCTCCTTGCTATTGGGCACAGTTATTCTTAGGTCCTCTCATTTGGCAAAACAAAGAAATATATGTGTGTGTGCAAACTAGCATATGTACACATATCTATAAATATTTCGGCACGTATTCATTTTGGATCTATATTAAGATAAACTGCTGTCTCCAGTGCTTGGCCACATGAATCACTCTAGTCTCTCCCCTTTGCTTATCTATAACCTTCTGCTCCAAAAGTGAGAAACTTGGTTCTCAACATCTACCACCCATTTACTTTTTGTTCAGTTCCAGTTTACCTGTCTAGTGGTTTCAAAATTAACCCAGTGGAGCTCATCTTCGCCAATAGAGTGCAATCCTTTGCATAGCTGCTTTTCCCATTGGTCTTATATAGCATTTATACTCAATTCACTTCCAAAGTTACTTAGATCAGCAGACTTCCCCCCAACCCCTATGGTAAAGATTATTTCCTACATTCATAATGTAGTTAGATTATTTTGGCATAACTTGCATTTCATCCTGGGATTCCCCCCATCTTGTAAATGATTTTTTAAGTTTGCATATATTAAAAAAAGAAATGAGGTTAGCAGTTATTTATCTGTTAGTATTCTAGCTTCATTCGAAGGCAAGCTAACATACTTGCCCATGAAGCCTTCCTAAATCGTTGGAGACTATAATAATTCCTCTTTGACTTGAGATCAGAATAGAGACTTCTTTTGCTGTCCTTTACCTAAGAGAATGCTGAGCCTCACAAGGAAGAAATCAAATGACTTTCCAAAACCTTTTAAAAAGACAAATGATAAGAGACTCTTAATCTTAGGAAACACACTGAGAGTTGCTGGAGAGGTAGGAGGTAGAGGGATGGGGTAACTGGGTGATGGGGTGAGTATGTGTTGTAATGAACACTGGGTATTATATAAGACTGATGAATCACAGACCTACACCCCGGAAACAAATAATATAAGTTAATTAATTGAATTTAAACTAATATATATATATATATATATATATATATATATATTATAGTAAAGCTGGCATCTGGCATTGTTCTGGCTCTGGCATTGATTTTCCTTCTCTGGCTTTGTTCAGTTACCTGCCTGACTTTTGCTCTTGGTCCCCAGCCCAATGCTTCCTTACTTTGTCGCCACATTGATTTCGTCTTAACTTTTGTTTTATCTTGAGATACTTCTACTTGACACCAGGCTGACTAAATAGGAACCTCATTTGTTTCCTTAAAATAATGCCTACATTAAATACATACGTTAACTTCTCTCATTTTCTATCAAAGGTGGAAAAAATTGTGATGATTCTCGCTTTCTCTCAACAGCACTTAAATGGAATAAACTTATTTTACTAGCATAGAAATTTTTGAAACCTGTGCCTTGATCTGTGTGTTCTCTATAAAAATGCCCTTTCGCCTTCTACAAAATTTGCATACATTAAGGGTCACTTTTCATGCTGTAAAGTTCTACCCTTCACTGAAAAAGCTGGAGCCTAAAACTCCTGCTGAGGCCGGTTCAGGGGTGAGGAGGAGGTGTACACAATGACTTCCTTCCAAAGAATGGAGTGTGGGAGGAGAGAGGACAGTAACTCGGTGGTGGAGAAACCCGGCAAACACTACCTCAGCCAGACGATCAAGGTTAGCATCCTCAATTCTCAGTCATAGTGACAGCAGGTACCCTCCTACTATTCATTGAGAACAACACTCTACCTCTGAGATCTTCCTCCCAAAACCCATACCCCAGTCTAATCACGAGAACAACATCCAAAACACCCCAACTGAAGGACATTCTACAAAATACCTAATGAAACTATTTTCAAAACTGTCAATGTCATGAAAAACAAGGGAAGTCTGAGAAGCCTATAGAGACCAGATAACTAAATGTAGTGTGGTTTCCTGTATGGACTCCTGAAACAGAAAAAGGACATTAGGTAAAAGCTAAAGGTATCTGAATACAGAATGGACTTTTGTTAATAATATTGTAATAATACTGGTTCATTAGTGGTCACATATGTACCATACTTGGAAAACCTGAATGGCCCAGTTGGTTAAGCGTCTGCCTTTGGCTCGAGACATGATCCCAGGGTCCTGTGTTCGAGTTCCACATCTGGCTTCTTGCTCAGGAAAACTGCTTCTCTCTCTGCCTGCCACTCTCCTTGTTTTTTCACTCTCTGTCTCTATCTACATCTCTCTGACAAATAAATAAATAAAATCCCACCACCCCCACCAAAATACAGAAGAAATCCAAATGTAGCATGCTAATATTACCAGTAGGGGAAAATTGGGTGGGGGCTCACGGGACCTACCTTTTAAACTTTGCCATGAATCTAAAAACATTTTAAAATGCAGAGCTTATTTAAAAAAAAAAAAAAAAGTGGAAAAGTTAGATCTGATGCCTTAAGAAAAAAAGATTTATAAATTTCAGAAAAAGAGACTATTGGGAGATTTTACTTCATTTGGTTTATAAAATATATTGTTACTACTAATCTTACAAGGTTTTGATTCTTTCTTTCTTTCTTTCAAAGTAGGGCACTGCGTATGAATCTAGCAAGTAGGAATGACCCAGAGGAACTCATCTCTTAAGATGCACTTAGATTGGGTTTCTTGCATTAAGAATGAATTGATGACCCAAAAACCTTATTTCAAATGCTAATCAGCGTCTATTCAACAGAAAATTGTTATATTTTAGAATGCTATCAGGATCCTATAGCCAGTAATTGAGGTGTAAGTTTATGTCTACTCTTCTTTGCTATTATTGCTTTGGAACACATTAAACAATGTTTTTTTGAGGGGAAAACTGGATTTCTCAACCCTGTTGGTCAGCTCAAAACCTACACAACAAGGAATTTTTTCTTTGTCATAAGGAATTATATATAACATAACATTTTTAAGTGTACAATTTCGTGACATTAATTAAATGTACAATGTTATGAAACCATCACCACTATCTATTTCCAAACTTTTTCATCAAAATAGACACTCTGTATCCATTGAACAATACCTTCCCATTCCCCACTCTCACCAGTCCCTGGTAATCTCTTTTCTTTCTCCATGAGTTTGCCCATCCTAGACATTTTGTCAAAGTGAATCATACAATATTTGCCCTTTTGTGCCTCACTCATTTCACCTAGCATAATGTTTTTGAGGTATATCCATGTTGTGGCATCTATCAGAATTTCATTCTTTTTTAATGGCTGAGTAATATTCTACTGTATGTATAAAACACATTCTATTTATCCATTCATTTGTTGATAGAATTAACATCAACAGAGCCAACTTTTGGCCATACAACACAATAGGTTTTATAAGTGTAACTCTTTTAAAAAAGAAAAAAAAAAGAAGTTTGTTAAATTTTCCTGAAATTCAAAATTTGGCTTCATTGTAGTTAGCATATATGCCTATTATCTGATGTCACATGATAAGTAAATATGCTCAAAATCAGTCACTGAAGTTTGTGTCACTGGTATCATCAGAAGCAGCTCGGCAGGCCCAGGTTAAAGTCAGCTGACCCAGTAGCATTCTTCAAAAGACTTGTTTTTGTTGTTTGCATATATTTGGTTCTGCTTTTGCAAAAACCTGAAATGTTACGCCCCTGTCTTGTTCCTTTTTTTCCTCCCTTTTCTCATGGCTATATTACTGTCAATAAACTCGGGTTTCACATTTCGACTGGTGTATGTTTAATTAGCACACCAAGTACCACCATAGTTTATAAATCAAGTTCTGCAATCTGGCATAATTTATGTATGAGAATGTGAGCTTGGTTGTGGTCAACAGAATTTATCTGTGGAGTTTACATGCCCCAAATGCGGCTCCTCTTTATCTTGAAAGTAAATTGTCCAGATGCTCTCGTTTAGTTAGTAATATTACTATTCATCTAATTACTCAAGAAAGATCCCAGGGAATTACTCTTGGCTCCTTCCTCGTCCTCATTTCCTGCTATAAATCCTAAATTTTGCCTTGTGTCCATTTTTATCAAATCATCCCCTACTCTCTTTTCTTGTATCCTTGCCTGCACGGCTATAATGGGAGCCCTCATCATTCCTTGCAGTACTTTCTGGAGACTCGACAAGAGGGGCCTTTGCCCTGGGTGTTGTGCTGTAGAAGGACCAGCATATCACAAACACAAGAGATTGTTGAGGGATACGTGGTGACTGTCATTCAAGATGTGGTGCTCAGCGCTGGAACAAATGTGGAACAAAATAGCTCCAGGGGAGCATTTTTCCATATCTCTTCTCCCCATCTCTTCCCTCAGCTCCCTCAAACAAAAGGCAGCTATCTGTATGCTACTTAAGGTGGGTATTATGTTATTATATACGTAAGAGAAAAACACTGCTTTCTTCATGTCACTGAGAAATTGAAGTGGGCAAGAAGTGTTCCGGTGAAAGGAAACACAAAGGAACAAGCTTGCTGTTGTGGGCTGTATTGCGCCCTTCACAATTCACGTGTTGCAGTCCCCACTACCTTAGACTGTGACTGCATTTGGAGATAAAGTCCTTGAAGAGGTAAGTAAGTTAAGATGAGGTCATTATGAGTGCCTAATGCAATATAACTGGTATTTTTATAAGAAGAGGAGATCTGGACACAGACACATGAAGAGGGAAGACCACGTGAAGACACAGGGAGAAGACTGCCATTTACACACCAAAGAGAGATGCCTCAGAAAAAATTAACCCTGAACGATATCTTAATCTCAGATTTCTATCTTCCTATACTGTGAGGAAATAAATGTCTGTTGTTGAAGCCAGCTAGTCAATGGTACTTTGTTACGGCAGCTCTGGCAAACTAATATTTGCCGAAGTTCTTCCTCTCAGCATAACAAAATACTGGCTTGTGCACATCCAGATAGAACATGTATAACACATAATACCAATTTTAACATTAACAATGAAGTGAATATTAAAAGCAAAATTGCAGGGGTGCCTAGGTGGCTCAATGAGTTAAAGCCTCTGCCTTTGGTTCAGGTCATGATCTCAGGGATCTCAGGGATCGAGCCTTGCCTTGGGCTCTCTGCTCAGCGGAGAGCCTGCTTTCTCCCTCTCTTTCTGCCTGCCTCTCTGCCTACTTGTGATCTCTGTCTGTCAAATAAATAAATTAAATCTTTTAAGAAAAAGTAAAATTGCAAATACTTTTGTTTTTATAAACATTTAATGGGATTTCATTAATTTTTTTAAAAAAAACCAACAAAATTTTGTCATTTAGATAACCTTGGTCTGGCCTCGTTAGGTGACCTTCCTTCAGGCACCAATAATTTCTTAAGTACTCCTTTAACCTGCACTCTCTACATGGCTTTATAAACATCTGTTTATGTGTCTCACTCTTCTAGGAACTTGGAGGGACCAGGAGCCGCATCAGGAAGGGGCTTCTTTTAAGGAACTCCCTCATTACACTTTATAATCCAAAGGAGATTTTATAACTCAGTCAACATAGAAACTGACTTGTTTTTACCCTAGGTAAACATATCTATCTCCCATTGATATCAAATCCAAAATATCACCTATATTTTGTTCCGAGGTCTCCATCAAATGACTAGTTAAAAGTGAAATTATCAGTTCTTGGCAAGAGTGAAGATAAGTTATTTAATAAATTTTAATAAGCCAAGTAGATTTTAATACATTCTTTTTTTCTGTCTTTCCTTCTGTTCCTTCTGTTTGTTGTTGTTGTTGTTGTTTTACTTTTAATTAATAAAACCAGTCCACAGGCATACACAAGAATGTAAATGTCCAGGAGTATTTAGTGTTACCATTGTTTTCCTGAATGCAACTTACATGTTACAGGTTATTACCACTCCCAAATTATTAATTTTAGGCCTCATTCTATAGAAGTATAATACAGATCTTTCCCCTTCTTTAGTGTAAAATGATGATGATACTCTTTCACATAGGAACAAGAAATGCAGGCATTTGGAGCTAAGTAAGTTTTGTTTTGACCAAAGAACTAAGGTTTTACACTATTTATAAACAAAGGCAGTTTTGTTTCCACAGTCACTATCTGGCTCCAGGATTCTGGGACAGAGCATATAGTGTTAGTGGTTAAGATTTTCTTCTATGAAATTTGTTTTCATACATCTTAAGAATCCTCTGAATAATTCATTCCACATTGCCCTAACAATTAAAAAAAGAAATAATGTGACATTATAAGATTCCTTCTTAGTGCTCATAATGCACTGATCTTCATAACATGTTTCCCCTATGATTACTTGTATACCTTTCAGGGCTTATCAAGTCTTCCTTCTACATTTTTGGGCATCAGCAGTAGAAAAAGAAATGGAAAACTCATCCTCCAAAATATTATACACAGACTTCCATAACCAAAGTTGATAGTTTCATTCAGAAAGTTTTGTTTATTCCGTACTGTTTACAAGTTTATTTGTTTGTTTGTTTAAGGGGCACCTGATTTTGGCTCAGGTCAAAATCTCAGGGTGGTGTGATCAAGCCCTGTGACGATGGAGCCCAGCATGGAGCCTGCTTAAGATTCTCTCTCTCTCTTCCTCTGCCCCCCACCATGCTCACATGCATTGTGTCTCTCTCTAAAAAATAACTAAGTAAATAAAAGGTTTTTCTTTAATGCCTGATTTTTGAAATTCCTTCATTCAACAAATATTTGTTGAGGTATTATTATACACTATCATTTTTCTAGGCTCAGTGAACCAGCAGTGAACCAGACACAATGGCCCCCTCTCAGAGGAGTTGATAATCTAATTCGGGAAACAGAACTAATTAGTACATTATAATAATATCAGAATAATCAGAATAATCTCAGATGATTCGCTGAACAGACATAAATTCTGTGAAGAAATGAGACCAGGAAAAAGTGATGCAGGAGGGATCAGGAAAGTGCGCCCACTCGGTGTTGCGTGGCCATGATTCTCCTTGACAGCATCATGGCCACGAGACAGTCAGGTCATCAGCTTTCCCTGCCAGTCATTTAGTGAGTATAATAACCCTTCTACTCTTGCTGTTCTCTTCTCTCTTATTCACATTATTTTCTGTTTCAGTTCTCTTCAGCCATCTCGAAGACCACATACATGATGGGCCAGAGGAAGAAAGTGCAGAAAGATTTGGGTGAAACTAATTTGTTGGTTCAACTCTTCTCGGTTTAATCCCTTCAGGCAAATGTCATTTGGTGAGGAGAATAAGAAAGACATGAAGTTGGGAACTTGGCTTTGAACCTCTTCTTTTCTCCTTATTAGCTTTTACTTAATCGGAGTCATTGTTTCCTTGTCTCCAAATATGAGAAAATGATCTCTGTGACATGATGTTGGTGAGACGCTAACTGAGAAGTCACACGTGATCATCCAGGGAAGAGGAGGCCGTCTGCTTGGTATTTATCTGACGTCAGAATAGAGGTCTGCTATTGGCATTCCAGAAATGTTGCTGAAAACACAGGACCCAGCCTGTACTATTTAAAAAAAAAAAAAAAGAAAAAAAGGCAAAATTCCCATTGATATAAGCATCTGAGTTCTAGAGACAACATAAAAATAATTTTGAATAAAGTAATAATTCAAGAATAAAATTCAATTATTTAGGTATGTGAAGTCTGTTGATGTTCCGTTGACAAAAGAGAGCATAAATGAAGACTCCATGAATGGATTCACTGGAACCAGGGAGTCATCATTGACTTCTTTCTCTCCCTTACCTCTCATATCCCGTGGATCGCCAAATTTCACCGATTCTGCCTCCGTAGGTCACTTTTCTACTTCCAAAGCATGTTCTTAGCTCACATGCACAGCATCATCTCTCCTGGGATACTGAAGAGCCTCTTCCCTCATCTATCTTCTTTCCTTCTTTCATTTCCGTACCTCCTTCCTCTTGCCAATGCCAAAGGGGGAAAACATCCTATCATGGTCCCAAGATTAAGCCTTTGAAAATTAAAACTTAATCTAAACATGTTTCTCTTTTGCCTAAATCCATACAAAGCCTCTCTTGGGCCTTCACTGTGAAATCCACTCTTTATCAGGCATGGCTGCCACTGCTGCTCTTTCCCACCCTTAGCTGTGCAGAGAGCTAGCATCAACTGCTTGGCTGCTCATTCTCGAGCTTCTGAGCTTTTGTGCATAAGGTTCCCTTTGCCTTGATTGGTTCCCTCAGCCCTTTCCCCAAGCCCACTTAAATTTCTCTCCTCAGGAGCACCTGGGTGGCTCAGTGGGTTAAAGCCTCTGCCTTCAGCTCAGGTCATCATCCCAGGGTCCTGGGATGGAGCCCCGCATCTGGCTCTCTGCTCAGTGGGGAGCCTGCTTCCCCCTCTCTCTCTGCCTACTTGTGATTTCTGTCTGTCAAATAAATTAAAAAAAAAAAAATTCTCTCCTCGGAGTTTCTGTATAACCATCAGTATCATTTAAAGTAGCACTTTTTAACTATCTATTCACCTATCTGCCTCCTCTTCTAGATTGTGTCCATTAGGAAAAGGAGCCATAAGTACTTCATTCTTAGCGTTAGTTAAACATTTATTCAAGGCACTATACAGGCATCTATCCTGGAGCTAAATATTTTCCATATAATAAAGCAGCATGTGAACCTAGTGGCCTGGTTTCCTGTTCCCACCTAGCCTGAACTCCCCATCTCCCTGGTTCACTATTTTTATTTGTAGCATCCCCAGTCTGGGCCCATCCTCTAGCATCCTCTCCCTCTGTCCCATGTATGGTACTGACCTAGAGTCCAAATCCCCTACCTAGTTTCTGTGATCAAATGTCCAGGAACATCATGGCAAACCGAATCTCTGAAATACAGATACATCTTATACCTCAGGATTTCAAGTACTAAAAGATCCACTTCGGCTTCCTAGGCCAAAAGGGGAAAGATGGGGCAGTGTGGAGAGATGAGGTTGATGAGAAAAAGGACCTGATATCTATCTATCTTATTCTATTTCCTTTTGTTGGTCGTAGTTAAAATAACTCTCAGAGCTTCATAACACAGAAAAGGGAAATTCCCTCTGTTTCCCAGAGTACTGTAGCAGAAAATGATTCTCTAATTGAAGAAATAGCTGGTGGTTGTAGATGGACCCTCAGAGAGTAAAGACACAAGGAACACCTTCTGGGGACACCAGTGGGACGTTCTCAAAACGTCTTTCCTTCCCAGATCATTCTCTTGCCCCCAAACCTCAGGCGTCTGAGTCCCTGTCCAGGCCAGAGGCGCGACCAAGAATGATGAGTTTGAGCTGAAAGTGACTCTGTTGCCCCTGGATAGAGAAGTGGGGGTTGGAGTGTAGAAGAGGACACCCTAATTCTCCTTATACAGTGACAGCTTGGCAGATGTCCTAATACCAAAACTGCCGTTCTCACCTCAAACAAGTAATAGGGCTTCCATTGTGCCGTTATTAACATTCTTCATCTATATAGTATAGTGTCAGCTTGCCAGAATACTTTGGAACTAATAATAACATTACCGAGTATCTTTTATATTTCATGACCTGGGCTAAAAATTTCACATATATCTTGACTAGCCCTAATAATGTCTCTATGAAGTGCCAGCATTTCTCTCATTTCCATTTTGTAGAGGGAAAAACTGGTGCCCAGAGAAGCTGCATGATTAGGAGGATGTGGGCCCAAATCCAGCTGGACGGTCTCCCAAGCCCACAGTCAAATCCTCAGGGCTCCCTATGTCAGGTAACATTAATCCCATGCCTTGTAAGCCCTCACTCACAATACTTCTTCAGTCTTTTTCTCTTTGTGTATACTTTTCTTTTGACACTATGCAATTTTTACCAAGTATTAGAATTCTCTTTATACCAATCTTACCATTGTTCCTAGACTTTGAGGTCATTGATATCCTGCCCTGGATTTGATTCGTCTTGGAATCTCAAAAGCTCAGAATTTGCCTTACACATATCAGGCCTTAAACAAACATTTTGAGGGAAGAATGACTGTGAGTAAATACAAAAGTAGATTCCAAGTTCTAAACAGTCTGTTTAGAAAGAGCTTTTTAGAACATCACCATTTTGTGAGTTGGGAGCTGCCTGTATTCATATTTAGTAAGCAGTATCTCACAAACTATTCATCACACATCAACTTTCCTCAAGCCGATCAGTATCGAAAACAATATCTAAAACCTTTTTCCTCTTAGACATTCTTTCTTGTATGAAACTATATAAAGAAACAGTCATAATATATTAAGTATAATAGGAAAATTCCTCAAACTTTCATTTGGCAGATTCCTCCAACACACAAACAATGGCTACCTGTAACAATTGTCAAATTCCCCCTTTTCCTAATTCTACTTTGTTTAATGAAGTTTTTTGAAAAACTTTATTGTTTTGGCACCTGGGTAGCTCAGTGGGTTAAGTAGTTGCCTTTGGTCCAGGTCATAATCACAGGGTCCTGGGATCAAGCCCCACATCAGGCTTCCAGCTCAGTGGGGAGTCTTCTCCCTCTGCCCCTCCCCCTGCTTGCACTTTCTCTCTCTCTCTCAAAAATAAATAAAGTCTTTAAGAAAACAAACAAATAAAAAAAAATATAAACAGTCGTTCCTTCCTACAAAGATTGTCTTCTAGGTCCCTTCTATTTCCCTTTGAAGATATTAAACATCAAGTATCCATTCTTCATAGCTTTTGTTCATATACTTTGTACAGTTTGACTTGTATTTTGTTCAGAAGAGAAGAAGAGCAGAAGTATGCAATCCAGTCCCATTCCTTCCCCACACCCACCCACCAGCATCACCCCTAGTCCTTCTTCCCCAGACATGGTGGCCATAAACTTGTCAAACTATTTCTCAGTTCCCTTTTTCTGGACTCTCCCAATATTAAACATAGCAGTTCTACCAGAAAAATACCAACTTTATTTCCACCTGAGTTTCCTGCGTTGGTGCAGACACTGGACAACCACTCACCACTTGACTCATATCACATCACTGACTCATGGCTGTGATCATACTCTAATTTATAGACTATGGAACGTTTTGTCCATCTGGTCAGAGAGGCAGAGGTGACTAATACGGGTTGTTGCTATTGCCATTGGGATTTTGTTTTGTTTTGTTTTGTTTCATAAAACAAACACTCCATCTTTTTCATTTTGCAATGGAATGTGAGGCCTCAGTTGCTAAGAACTTTTGCCATTTCATTGAGGGATTTTCCATCCAGTAAAAAAAATTAGATCATGATGAAGAAGTGTTCAGAAATAGCTATTTGTGCTTCTGTTTGGTTTTACAACATCTGGAAGTTGTATTGCCCTAAGATTTATCTGTATTGAATTCTATGCATACTAAAGAAAGATGAGCTCAAAATCCCAGGTAAACAGCTGACTTTTCTTTAACTAATAATGCAGTGGAATGAGGAGATGGGAAATAGAGATGGAAAGGGAGGAACTATATTTTCCCTGGTACAAAGTAACCCTCTGGTTTTATTAAAATTGCAAGAGAAATTTAGTAGGTGCTCTCTGTTAAAAGTGGCCTTAGATTTTCTAAAATCACTATGAAATTGGATAAGCACTAATGTGCAATTCACTTTTTAATAAGAGAAAAATCACATTACATATCAGTCTAACAAATCTGCTGCCTTGATTTTCTCTGGATTGAATACTTGGGTCTCTTTTAAATTGTTATTAGATTGAAAAAATATATGTCTGTACTGTATTATTATTTTTCTTCTTTCATGAACCTTTTTATTTACTTAGGATAAGATAACTTGAAAGTACATATAAAGATCTGAATCACCATCACAAAAAATATACCAATTATTGCATGGTTTCACTCATATGAAGAATATAAGAAATAGGGCAGAGGATCAAAGGGGAAGGGAGGCAAAAACAGAATGGAAAGAAATCGGAGAGGGAGACAAACCACAAGAGACTCTTAACTATGAGAAAGAAATTGAGCATTGCTGGAAGGGAGGTGGGTGGGTGGATGAGGTAACTGGATGACAGATATTAAGGAAGACACATGATGTGATGAGCACTGGGTGTTATACGCAACTGATGAATTACTGAACTCTAAATCTGAAACTAATGATGTTCCATAGGTTGGTTAATTGAATTTAAATTTAAATTTAAAAACACAATTTTGATCTAATTTGAAGGGATATATGCACGCTGATGTTTACAGCAGCATTATCTACAATAGCCAAATTATGAAAAGAGCCCAAATGTCCAAATGTCTATTGACTGATGAATGGATGAAGACACACACACACACACACACACACACACACACACAGGAATATTACTCAGCCATAAAAAATGAAATCTTGTCATTTGCAATGACCTGGATAGAGCTAGAGAATATTAATTATACTAAGCAAAATAAGTTAGAGAAAGACAAATAACATATGATTTCACTCATATGTGGAACTGAAGAAACAAAACAAATAACCAGATGTGAGGAAAAGAGAGAGGCAAACCAAGACATAGACTCTTCTCTATAAGAACAAACTTATGGTTACCAGAGGGGAGATGTGTGTGTGTGGGGTGTGAAACAGGTGATGAGGATGAAGAAGGGAACTTGTGATGAGCTCCAGGTATCACTGAATTATACTTGAAACTAATATTACACTGTATGGTAACTAGCTGGAATTTAAATTAAAAATATATATATACCCCACCCTATTAGCCCAGTGCCATACTAGCCACAATGAGAGATACAAAAATTCCTGTTTTTCAAGGTTTTACAATCTGATGTTTGAGGCAGAACAGATGTATGAAAAAAAAAATAAATGTAAAAGAAAGAATGGATTGTCTGAATTCCCATGACACATCCATTTTTTAATGAGAGAGACCCTAGGCTATGGGAAAGCTGACTTCCCTACATCATTTTCAGGTCCTTTTTTTGCTGACTTTAGGAAGGATTAACTAAGATATCATTGTGATATCCATGCAGCTATCACTGTGGAGAGTAGACCCTGATCCAAGAACAATAAAAAAGGTGATTTCTCTTCCTGAGCTTTGAATCCTTTCCTTTTAACACTCCTGTAAGTTTTCTGTTTTGTTTGTTTCTGTTTTTGTTTTGCTTTGTTTTGTTTTTTTGGCCAAGCAGGAGAAATCCAGGCCTAAGAATGTCTGAATGAAGGAAGTGTAGTGGTCTTGGTGGAGAGAGTGGGAAGAGTTGAGGCCAAGTCCAGATTCTTATGCCAGGAAGAGTCTGGATCATCCTGAACATGAAGGAGAGCCTCAAATCTCTGAGAAGATAAGAAACATAGCATACTTCAGAACTTTGACACTGGTATCTACAGGAGGCATGGAGTAGAACAACTCATTAGCTCTGTATCAATTCAGCTACATTGTCTTAAATGAGTGGTCATGGCCTGGCCTAGACATAGGTATGTCCTCATCTTCTACAACATTGTTGCTGTTGAAAAATATATATTAGACTACAAGCAACCTACAGGCAAACATACTTTTGAAAAAAACTTGTTGTTCATAAAACAAGATTCTCCTGCTGTGTATGGGATCATGAGTTTCCAGATCCTAGTTAAAAAAAAGAAAGGTATGAGGCACATGGGTAACTCAGTCTGTTAAGGGTTTGTCTTTGGCTCAGGTCATGATCCCAGGATCCTGGGATTGAGCCCCACACTGGGCTCCCTGATCAGCGGAGAGTCTGCTTCTCCCTCTGACCCTCCTCCTGTTCATGCTTTTTCTCTCTCAAATAAATAAGTAAACAAACAAACAAACAAATAAAATCTTTTTTTAAAAAAAAAAGGGTAACAACAATATAATCTCTCGAATATTGAGAAGAACAAGCAAAGCAAATGGGCTTTATTTCTGAAGAGATGAGAAGGTCAGTTAGAAATTTTGCCCAAAAGTCTGAGCTATTTAGATCAGTTTCCATCTGTCTTCCTCAAATGGTGATTGATACTAACATGGTGCAGTCATTGGTTCTGCGAGCTCTGCATCCAACATGTATTCATTGAACCTATGTGCCAGATATTGTGCTAAACTCTTTGTGAAGATTATTTAATTGGCCTTTCAATTCTGTTAGGTAGGTATTAGCATCTTGTTTTTCAGATGAGGAAGTCGAACCTCTGAAGGTTAACTGATTTTATCAGGGACATAGAGTTATCAAGAAAGCAGAACCAGAGATGAACTCAACTGAGCTTAAAGCCAGGGCATTCAACCACTTCCCTGTATACCTCTGGATTGGTCCACCCTCAAACCATTTTTATTTGTATTCTCCAGCTTTTTAAAAACAAGCCCTTTTTAATCGAATGGCTGGCTCAGGTAACAAGTACATTTAAACTATGCTATTTGTCCAAAACATCCCTACCCCTTTCCCTTGAATCCTATCCAAGTACTCAAACACAAGGATATTTTCTGCATGCTTTTCAAGTGTATCATTTTACGTGTCCCAAATCTCACAATAGCACTCAACAGTAAGTAAATATTAATATCCATTAGCTATGGATTGGTTAACTGAGGTAGAAAGAGGATGAATGGCAAGTTCTGTGCTATAGTGGAGGAGGGAGGCGTCTCACAAACGCAGAGAAGCTTGATGGGCTCCTAAGGACACAGGAAGAAATCACTCACCTTCAGCGACAGCCGGGACATGGAGAGCTCAGGGTGCATGCTTGGCTAATGAACTCGATTCCTACTTCCTCCTTTGATCACAAATTATAAACATAAATTATCGGGCTTATGAGCCCTCGGCTTTGTTGTAACTGATTCACAAGCTGTTCCTGGGAGTCCTTTGGTAACACGTATCAGAATCATGAACAATATCCTTGCCAGGTCAGAGCAACACCCCATATCCAATTAGTTCCAGTTAAGGAATTCCATCCAGTCTGACTCGGGACCACACAGTGATGCCATCACGACTTGGGCCTTGTGGAAGGGATGAATGGGTGAAGAGTGGGAACTAACCACTGTGTACTTCCCAAGGTCCCCCATCTGAGACGCAGGCCTCAGGGAACCCTGCCAGCTAGTCTGCACAAAGTCCTCAGGCTGTTCGAGCCTTAACTTGAGGTGTCTCCACTGTAACCCCAACAACCTGTTAGTACAAGGCAAGAAGAAGCAATCAAATTCTATTGAACCACAGATGTATAAATCCAAGTGTCCCCAGATGCCTTGCTCTGTAGCAGTTTACACATGCATTTTAAAGAAATTCAGTGTCCTTGTGAAACATTTCCCAGATGGTTCCAAATTGCTGTTTGACTACAGAATCAATTTATACATGCACACTTGTGTGTATATAAATATAATGTATGTAAACGTGTGTGTGTGTGTGTGTGTGTGTGTGTATTCAACAGATGTTGTCCTGGGTGATGTAAACACGTCCCTCGAGTTAAACCACACAACCTCACACTAAGATAGAGGTGGTGTCCTTCTCCCCATTTTACACATGACAACTGAGGCAAAGGTTTGTCAAGGCTGCTCGGAAATAGGAAATCGGGCCTGAGTCTGACTCACTCTTAACTGTCACACTCTCCTGATGGCAGCTATTGTGAAAAAGACCAACTCTGACCAAGTCTCTGTGGCAAAGGAGTCTGACCTTCTGATTTCAGCTTTCTTACTGACCAAACCGGATTGCTTCTTTGGCTAATCCCACAGATGGTGCATGGGTGGCATAGAGGATAGAGGCAGCAACAGGTAAATGGTTCTGGGAACACATCTTCACTCTCAATGAAGGGCTGATGTTCAAAACGTCACCATTATGACCTCAGTTCCCTCCTCCTTTTCTACCCCCAGTATGAAAGAACAAGTGCTTCAAATAAGAACTTAAGAAGGATCACACAAAAAAGCAAATATATGCCTTAAACGGTTCACCCTAATAACTAATTGCATCTGATTAATACCCAGGGGGGAAAGTAGCACTCTGGCAGCAATAGGCATTTCCTTGATTCCTAGCTCTCTCCTTGCGGATAGTTCCCATTCCTCTTCTCTCCGAGGCAGGCTCCACAACCATCTGGAATCCCAAACCTCCCACCCCCCACCCTATCTTTCTTCTCTTCCCCATCCTCCGGCGGCCACATGACCATAAGATTCATGGGTCTCGGGGCGCCTGGATGGCTCAGTGGGTTAAAGCCTCTGCCTTAGGCTCAGGTCATGATCCTGGGGTCCTGGGATCGAGCCCCGCATCGGGCTCTCTGCTCAGCAGGGAGCCTGCTTCCTCCTCTCTCTCTGTCTGCCTCTCTGCCTACTTGTGATCTCTGTCTGTCAAATAAATAAATAAAATCTTTAAAAAAAAAAAAAGATTCATGGGTCTCAACTGAGGACCTAATTTTGCTGCAATCATCTATATGTTCGGAGATCCACTGACATGAATCTTTTGTGTGTGTACAGAGTCTAATAGAGAGAAGGAAATGGCAGTGAGAGAAATGGGTAAGAGAGAAGTTTTCTAAATCCTTTCTCTATTACCTTACAGTGGAGGATAATACCCGTCAAAGGGTTCAGATCTCAGCTCCCTTACCAACTCCGAGCCCTTCATCTATTTCAGCCTCTGTGTCTACATTTTCAAAATGAAAACAATAATTCCTAACACATCAGATTTCATTCCATGAGATAATACACGTGAGTAGTTAATTCAGGGCATCTCTTAAAAATGCCAATATCTCAGGAGGACGGAACAGTGTTCAAAGGAGAGGCTTTGCTCACAGAGGAAGCACGAAGCCAGGTCCTTTCTGCAGAGGACAAGAGAAATCAGCATTCCAAGTCAGAAAACAGCAGAAAGGGAGGAAGTCACACTGACAAGTCCCAGGCTTCCCACTGTCTCTCTGCTCTTTGAGTAGAGAACCATTGGCATTGAGGACATCACATATCAGCCTTTTTGTGGAGAGGAATCAGCTTTTCCCTCTGAACTGCAAAGGGGAACCTAAAATTGGGTCAGATGCCCACATTGAACACACAAGGAGAATCCACTCAGAATGCCTCTTTTTCCAGCCCAGGTAATGGCTGGGCCAAGACCGACACTGAGGTCCCTAATGCATCATGGCTCCCAGGACCTCTGTACTCCACATCGCGGTGCAGGGGCCTGAGAAAGCAGGGTGGGGGGTGGTAAATGGGGTCACAGCAAGCTATAACCAGATGCTTTCTCTATGTGCAGCAACCCACCCAGGCGGCTTGCGACGTGAAGCTAAAGGTGATGCAGGCGGCAGAATAGAAACACAAAACTTACAAAGGAGTGAGACCAGGTGACAGCAGGTGCAGGAAAATGAAAAGTGCAGCAGAGCCCCTGAACACATAATGATCACGTAGGTGTCTGCTTTATCTCTGCTATAGAACACTGTGGTAAATTATTAATAAAATGGTTTGTGCACGTGGTGATGAAAAAGAGACCTATTTTTGTCTAACAAACTCAAGCAAATGGGAAACAAAGGCCTTTTGCTTCTCGGTCTGAATGTTAAAAAAAAATATTAAATATATGTGTATGTGACATCTGTGCTCTCCATAAATAAAAAAGAGAAAGAACAAAGTGTGGATCTGAATAAGGTTAGCTCAGAACAGTGGCATTCTTGACATATTAGCCCTATATCTCCAATCAGCCTTCATAGGGGAAGGTTATGTTTTACATTTTAAGACTAGAAATAGTTTATTCAGTAAGTCTCTTTATTTTTGGAGTAATGCGTTTCCTTCCTAGATTCCTTGACCTGGACACATAGGGACAGACCATAAAAGATTTATTTTATTTAGTAGTTTAAAATTTTTTTTAAATTTTCTGTGATTTTTATTTTTGTTTTAAATGTGTTTTATTTTAAATGTGTTTTTATTGAGTCTATTATTTTTTAATGAGAAATTAAATCTCAGATCCTGGTTTTTTTAACTGGAAAGACTGAGAAGTTTGGGGCCCACACTCTTAAGCTAGCAGTGAATCAGCTGTAGGCCAGAAAAGCTTCTTCTGAGGGCGAACAGGTGCCTTTCCTCTCTCCCTGGGTTCCAGCCCTCCTGTGGGCCTGTCTTCTTCACACCTACCCCATCCCTCTTCCCATGTTCTTTCTCTGGCCTGCCTCTTAAAATATTTAAATCTGTTTTAAATTTTCCTCTTCTTTCCAGAAAGAACACTGAGTTAGATCATTCTTCTCAACCCTTTTCTACTCTCTGACCTTAAGCTATGACACAAAGGTCATAAGTAGACAGAAGGCACATTGCTGAATGGCATGTTTTTGAACATCTATGACAATTACATTGACTTTTCTTAAAACATTCATATCACATTTAGCAGTTTAATGTTCACTCTTGTGAGGGAAAAGTCATCTTGGGAGATGCCTGTCCTGCAACTCTGTATCCTTTCATTTCTGTGCCTGGCTCAGAAGAGGGAAATAAAGAAATCTATGGCACCTTTTAACTAACAACGCTAAAATAATTAGCAGGCACCAACCAAATTGTTTTGAGATATAATCGATGCCGTAAGTGTCACTTTCCCAAGTATTATTATTTATGCTGAAAAAATGGGAAACCTGCCTGTGAGCCACGGTCCCAACAACATTTGGTAAATAACACTTGCCTGAGGATACTGAGGCAAAATCCTACAGTGATTGACTGCAAGATGGGAGTGATGTGTGCTAAAAGAAAGCAGCAAGTGTTAATCCATCCCTAGTGTGTTCCATGCATCCTATAGATCCCAAAGAATGTCTACACTTGATGTCTATGCTGAGGAACACTTGGGATTAGAGCACATGCTGTGCATGGAAAGTGGATTCTCTCCCAACAACCCTGCACCCACCACAACCGCCACTGTCCTGTCCAGCGGCTTAGAAGCAGACGATGTGAAGCTCTTCCACAAGCTGTTAAAGACTTCCAGGATGAACTGAAACAGGACATATGGGAGACTTCCTGGATCTCCAGGGAGGTGCCCTTCCTCTCCTCCCTCCCCTTCCTCTAATGGAAGCAAAGCCCTCAGGATTTTGAACCTCAGCTTGGAAGCTTACTAGCTATGTTATTGCAGAGCCTATCAAATAAGAAAAGCTAAATTTTCCTGAGAGAGCTGCTAGGAAGGTCTGTATCCCACTAGAAGACTCGTGTGGGGCCTTCCAGAACCATGTGTTCCTTTTTTCTACATGACTGGTTGTCCTGGGAGGTTGACCATATGCACACATCAGTAGGCTCTATTGCCACCTGACCTCCACAGAAGCACCTGTGGAAGACCACGGATGGGAGGTGAGAGAGATCCGGATAATTACTCCCCCAGCTGCTCCCCCGCCCCTGGCAGGTGGTCATGGGTTGGCCACTTGTCACATGGAAGCTCCCAGCTCTTGTCTGGCTGCCATCTCTAACAGCTGCAGTCTGTGGGTTCCAGCTCTGGGATCCTACTCTCCAGGGTACTACCCCATCCTTTGTGATTTCTTTAAACTCAGCCCATACTTTGTAAGTCATTCCTTTGTTGAACTCTCCTCCAAGTACCTAGTGGGACTGTGTAGTCTCTCTTTTGCCAGGACCTTGAATAATATTCATGTAAGCACCTTGCCCCCTCCTGAAGACGCAGTAGACAGTAATGATGTTAACTGATGTTATAATTATGATCAGCTTTATAATGTGTTTTAGGTGACCCTATTTCTTCTTTGAAAAAGGAAATATCCTGCAAAAAGGTGATTCTGCATCTACTTCTGCACAATGGCTGAGAAGTAGAAGGCATGAATGAATTCAGTCAAATATGCACTATATAAAAATAACTCTCACCAGGCTAGATACAACCTCATAAATTGACACAGCATCTGGAAAAATCAGAGAGAGGCCCTGAGCCCCATGAATCCCACTTGCTTCCTGAAGGATGGCTGCAGCCTGAACTTCTAGAAGAGGCAAGTTTATTTGAGTAATCAGTTAGTAGACTTGTGGTAGTTCTCCAAGTGTGGGGACCAGCATCACCTGGGTGTGAGTTAGAAAAACAAATTTCCTGACCCCACCCCCAGGCCTGCACAACCAGAAAAATCAGAGTTGGAGCTCCATGATCTGATTTTCAACAGGTTCTCCAGGGGATTCTGCAGCACTTTTAAGTTTCAGAACCACTGGACCTGCGTGATTACTAGAATTGAGCAAAAGCCGAAATTCAGGAGTCTACATAAGGAAATGGCTTAGGTAGCAGTGAAGAATTTAGGAGCAGGTGAATTGAGACGGGGTTTGTTTTCAGGAACTCTGTCATTGTGGAGAAATAATGTGGTCAGAGCCACACTCTAACGTACAATCAAGAAACAATGAAGGTAGCATCCAGTATTATAGATGCTGGGGACTACTGTGAATGAGGAAGCAGAGTATTGCACACCAGGAATAAGAAAGGCAGAAAATTTTTGAGAATCGGGGCCCTCAGTCCCTCATGCCTCAAATAGAACCGTGCCCTCCCCCCATCCCGGACATGTAGGGAGCTCTTTCTGGTGGCAACTGAAAGTTTTAGCTGTGGGGAGGGGGTGAGGACAACAGCCCAATCTTCAAGCAACTCCCGACCACCCACCACCCCTCCTCACCAACTACTCTCTGGCTGGCTGGCTTTCTGACTCAGCCCACCATTTGTCAGACTAACTTGGGTAGCCCCACTGTTGTCAGGTGTTAGTGTGTGGCCGGATATTTTATTGAGATACTACTCGTGCTTTGTTCTCTGTATTTTCTCTTTGCCTTGTTTCTAGAAGTTTGCCTGGCTCCTGCTGCAGCCACCCTCTGTGGCTTTTGCAGGATTGAGAGGAGAGGCAACATCCCCATCTGACATCTGAGAAAGCTGAGGTTTATCAAAGGGCAGGGAAGCTTCTAGCATTCTAGTCCTGGCCAGTAGCAGGTACATGGTAGAACCCTGAGGGGAAAGTCCAAGATGCATTCAGGCGTTGGGATTCTCAGCCTTTCGAGAAGGTTCTATGCCTCCAAATACAGCCAGGAAGCAAAACTCTGAACACTGTATTCTGAGGCAGTGGAAGCCTCTGCAGTTTTACCCTGAGTCTTCTGATGGGCATAAGAATCACCTGCTGAATGTCAGAATCCGGGCTCCCACCCCAGACTTTCTGATTTAGTAGGAGCTCTGGGGAGGGCCTCCGGCATCCACATAACATATATTGGTGATGTACGTGACTCTGCTTAGAGACATTATCAGGAAAGGTAAAGCAAAAGCTGCAGCATTCTACTCATACCTGCCAGAGGGGCTTTTCCTCACCAATCAGCGTAATAGAAACTATCTTCTTAAAAATAAGCGGTCTTATGTCTTTGCAGCTAAGGCCCAGCAGCCCATGTCCCTGGGAGCAAAGCTGGGAAAATTTCTTCTGTCACTCCCAGGAGGCCCAATTTCTCTTTCTGCCCTTTATTATGAAACAATTTATAACTAGTGAAAGTTAAAGTAGAGCTATCCATTTCATTGTCCATACAGACCATCAGTCAATGACATAACAACCCCATGAATAATGCTAGCATCCCGTCTGCATGAGAAATGTTTCTCCCAAGTGAATTTCCACTGTGTGCTCTTCCACATGTCGTTATTAAGTGGGACAGTATTTGCATGAGTCATTTGTGAATATGCCACTTTGCTTACCAGATGTGAATCTACACTTTACTCCCACCATGGACACTTGGTCTATAATCTAAATAAAGTCACCATACTGTTTTGGGGCTGCATCATCTTCATGTGATAATATTTATTTCCATAGGAGAGATCCTAATAATACACTGTAATCCCATAAGTTACTTGTACAGCTTGCCACTATCTAAGAACCTTCAGCCTCTGTGGGTGGAAACCCCAGGGATCTATAAAACCAGTCAGAGAAGCAGAGCCAGAAGATCAGATCTGACCCACCACTTGTCTTTGTACAGTTTTGTATAGCTCAGGAACTAACAATGTTTTGTATATTTTTTAATTGTTGGGGGAAAAAATCAAAAGAAAAAAATTTTGTGATACCGAAATTATATGAAATTAAAATGTCAGTGTCTGTAAAACTTGTTATTGGCACCCACGCACCCTTATTCATGACGGTGCATGTGGTTGCTTCTGTATTTCCACTGTGGAAGTCAGCAGCTGGGCAGAGACCACATGGCTTGCAAAGCCGAAACTATTTATCCTATAGCTCTTTACAGGAAAATTTTACCAACTCCTGACCTATAACTTTGGACTTTTCATCTTTTGCGTTTTCTGAATGAGGACGAGAGGGTAATAGGGATTCTAATAAAGAGCTTTGGGACGCTTGGCATTTACTTATAGTAAGCATAGTAAAGTTTGGACAGATCAGTCAATAGGCAAATAGGTATGGTAGGGGAGGGTCCTCCTTTTTGGAGTGTTAGTGTTTGGTATGTTTCCTTCCAGTTTTTTCCCTATGTGTACATGTTTCTTACCTAACTGGTATAATACTATAAATGCAGGCATATGCGGACTATATACTTACAATATTGTATCCATCTTTTACTCATTTAGTCATCATAAATGGGTTTCATGTCAATAAAAAGTCTTTAAAAATGCGTTTCAATGACTGCATGGTATGAAAGTGAACATCTTAACTTCTCTATTAAGGGATACAATATTCATTAAAGACTAATCAGGGAAGTTATTTTGTCCACTGAACTCTCTTCCTTGGAGCAGGAGCCACAAACCAGTGCCTACAGAGGTCAGGGAGGTGATATAAATGTGAGAAGGAGGTCAGCTCCCCCCCCCCAAAAAAAAGGTACTCTTCCCACATTCTTTTGAAATGCATGGCTTTCTCAGTATGTATTTCATTTTCTAATTTTTTAATGACAATGTATAAAAAATTCATGTTTCTCAGTTATAAGAAAAGCAACAGCACAAACAAGATGGTAAATGACAGCTGACTGGAGGCTCAGTAACAGTTAAGACAGTGGGGAATGACAGAGACGGTGACAAATGGAATGCTGTATTTGCCGCCCCAGCACATGGAAATCATGCGGGAATATCTGGAATTTCTGAATTAAGCATCATCATCAAGAGTATTACCAAGAAGAGTTGGACGTGTCTATTGTGGCAAAAGTCTCTTTGCTTTTAAATGCTGGCAACGAATTTTTAAAAATTGACACCATATTGGATGACGCTATGGTCCAACAGTTTCCAACTCCTTGTGATGTTTGGCAACACTAAATATCAGACTACAGACTACAGGATCTCTTTGTCTAAGGATGCATTATTGTGACCAACCAAGCTGATTTGCCCAAGAGTGTCCCTGGTTAGCCCTGGAAGTCCAATGTTCCGAGAAACTACCCGTATCCTGGGTAAACCTGGAAATTTAGTCACCCCGGTCAATGTTCACCACAGTCAAATTAGTTTTTTAATATGTGGTCCACACATAAGCACACACACTCAAACACACAGGCACGCACACATACAGGTTGTTTTCAAACTTATAATGAACAGTTGGCCTTTTAGATTTCTTTTCCCCCCTTCTTTTTGTACTTTCTATTTAACAGCTTTGGTTTCTGATAAACCAAACTTTCATGCTGAAAGGTCTGAATTGGTCACAGATGTTACATTGTTACATTCCATGTCTGGGTCCATTTCATCAGCTGTGCCTGCAAGCCGCATTGACCAGCGAACGGCCAAACCAATAGTGAGACTCCATGGCACGTCAGGAAACAGACGCTAGCCTTGGGCAGCCTTGTCTTCATAAACATCCTACCTGAGGTCAGGCATTTCAAAAAAAATAAAAATTAAAAATAAAAATTAAAAAACGGTGACCAGATCGGTGGGATTACTTAACATCTTTTCTGGTCTACCTACTAGTTAAAAAGCAGTAGTTAAGAAGGGTAGCCCCACTGCCATGGAGCCAGTGAACTGATTGGAGATGCAAGAGAATCTACTCTTCTTCTTAAACAGATATGCCCTTGTTCAACTGGAAGTTTTGCCCTTACATCACCTGGTGATGGATCCTGTGGATTACCTTGGCTCTCCCTCCACTCCAGACCCACTGAGGAGTGCTGAGGCGGAAAAGCTAAAACCACATTTCCCAGGTGTGACTTGTGGTGCCATTCTGTATGTGATTTCGGCACCTCCAATTAGATGTGTTCACACAAGACTTTGATTCAGAACCGACTCCCACAGGGGCAAATGCAGGTCCAGGGTTCTCACTGTGCCAGGGCGGATGGAGCCGAGAGTCCTGGATCTGAGGAAGCTGAGGGGGCAACTTCTTGATTTCATAGTTTCTTGACCAGTGTAGAGGTGACCGCGACTCTTCATGGCCTGGTTCTACAGTGGCTGGGAGCTCATGCCTGCTAACTCAACCTAGATTTATTTCCTCACACCTCCCAATAGCCGGGAATTACTGATACTCTCTGGTCTATGCCATTCTGCTTAGCCACAGAAGACCCCATTCTCTGTGAGAAGAATGTTGATTAATACATTAAACTATCCTCTCTTAAGGTCTGCAATTTCAAAAATTATTAAGACTAGAGCAGTGGAGAGTAGAACATTTCTTCTTCTTCTGAAGTTCTTTCGAAGTTCCTAATAGTCCATGGGAAGAGGCAGAGGACAAGGAAAGGAAAGGGTTCCAAATAGTTCAAAATAATAAAGCTTGGATTGTTGGATCACTGATGGTCATTTCACATTTTCTGATTTTTTTTCTACCTAAAGATTACTGGTTTATTGTCCATCTTCCTTCCTAAAGTATAAATTTCATTAGAACAAGGGGCCATATCTGTTTAGTCAACGATTTCTGCTTGATACCCAGCATACTTCTAGCATAGAGCATGTGGCTGTCTAAAATCTAGAGGCAGAAAATGAACACTTCAAGGTAGCATGTGTATCTATTCAAAGCATCACTAGTTATTGTTTATCAAGCAATTACTAAGGGAATAGTATTGTGCTATTTTATTTTACCCTTCTACAGGATACATTTTTATTACCTTCATTTTACACAGAAGAAACTGAGTCTGAAAGAGGTTAAATAAGAGTCACAGCAAAATAAAAAAAAATTTAAAAAAAAGTCATGGCTAGTAATCGTGCCTTATTCAAACCCCAGAACCTGATTATGAAGCCCATGATATAGTTTTTACCACAATCACACTCCACCTGTTCAGTTTTAAGGATTCAGTGCCGGCTCAGATGATTATGAATCTCCTCACCGTGGCTCAATCACATAGGAAACCCAGACCTCCTACAGTACCTTTTTCAATCCATAGGAAGTCCTTTTAAAAGGATTTCTGGAGGCACCTGGTGGGGGAAGGCTCTGTCTATTAAGCATCTGACTCTTGATCTTAGCTCAGGTCTTGATCTTAGGGTCAAGAGTTCAAGCCTGGCATTGGACGCCATGTTAGATGTGGAGCCTACTTTATAAATAAATAAATAAATAAATAAATAAATAAAATTTTAAAAAATAGGATTTCTGGCATTTGGCTGCATCTATGTGTGAAAATACTCCACATGAGGGGCTTTCCCTTTCCACTCAGAGGGTCATTCTGGAAGTGGGGAGATCTTCTACTACTGGCTAAGAGGCTTGTTGGCTTTACTCTCAGAATATCTTGGTGATTCTTCCAGCCAAACTGAACAGCCATAGTCACCTTGAGAGAACTTTTGAATTCAACTTAAAAAACACCTTTTAAAAGCCCGTGTGAGCCGGAAGGAACTTGGTTGATTCTGCCACATTTTTTTATTCACCCAAATATTCATTCATCCATTCAACAAACATTGTTATAGCCTCAACCATACGGCAGGAGCTCCATCTAAATGTAGTAGTTTGCTCTCTGCTATCATCACGGCGAAACAAGAAAGGTCAACAGAAACACACTATACCATAGCAAACGTTTTGAGTGCTTCCATCTTTGGAATCTTGAAGCCGGCCTGTAGGACCATAAGAAGCAGTTTCTTGTAGAAATATCTGGACAGAGTTTAGTCACAAAAATACATACACCTTGAACTTGAATGTGACTCATTACCATCCTGACTAATATGTAACTGTCCCTTGGTTACATATCAAGTCCCATATTAAAAAAATGTGCCTTAGCACCTGACATGAAATCCAATATTTGAAATGTAACATTGTCTTTTTGCTTTCTGAGTTCCTTCCCTCCTAATGCTTGTTATAGTAACAACATTTTGCTTCATTCTGCTCTGCTCTTCAGAGGGCAAGCACTGAATGAGGAAGAAAAGAAAATACCAACTTTCAGCAGATTTTAAATGAGATATTTTTGCAGGGGCCACTTTAGACAAAAACATATTTTTCCCTAACCTTCATGCTTAGCTGTCCTCCCGAGGTGGCAACTTGGACTCAGGCTAATGATTCATTATAGATTCAAAACCAGGTGGAGATACACTCTAGCAAGCGATCAAAGCTCATTATAGTTACACCTGCAAAGAAAAGTCACTGTGGTTCAAGGTCTATTAGAAAGGTTACAGCATGCTTATAAAAAAATAGCTCTGGGCTAAAATATGGCTTTTGAGTTTTTAGTCCTTCAGTACCTTAAAATTAGAAAACTCAATTAGGTAGTCCTAAATTAAATGACTGTTAATTGGCAGAAAATTGAATTTTGATGTTTTAAAACATCTTGCCAAAAGCTGAAGAGACATTTTAATGTTTAACAATATAGTGAAAATATAGCGCAGTAATTAGAATAAGAAATCTGAGAAGTCAATTCGAATTGGGCTCCCTTCCCACAGCCCCATCCCTGACTATGGGAGACACTTAAATGTGTCTGCTCTTGGATTTCTCTATGTGGAGAACTGTAATGGTATTTATCTTCCCCCAGCAGGTGTCACAGAGACAATTTAATGAGTCTCCTCCTCTTCTCAGGTTTCAATAAAGCACTCTTCCAAGGAAGGAGGCCAACAGGATTTCCCCATTTCCCCGGCCCCCTGAGATGAGTGAGCACAGGCTCACCCCACCTCTCCCAAAACAGGAAGACGCCATGATCCTCTTATTTCTGTTTGTCTGGAGGGAGAAAGGGACTTTTCCTTTTGCTAATTCCCAGCAGAGACAGTTTTTCAGCTCAGAGAATCAAGGATTTAATACCTTCACCGACCTGGGTTTGAAATTCAGCGTCTACTTTCTAAGGGGGGGGGGGGTGCTGTTTTTTGTTTGTGAAGCGAGGATTGCTCTTTGTGAGGAATGGACAAGACAGGAGTTGGCGAGTGCCGGGTGCACATGATCTGCAGCAGTGAACACCCAGTAAAGAGTCCAATCCTATCCATCCACTGGCCAGCCTTGCAGGTCACCCTGCCAGCCTTGGGGAGCATCCTAGCCTAGGGAAGATCAAGTTCATGCAGGCGCTCTCTCACCATCATGCAGAGAAGCAAAAGAAGTGATTGGGACTGGGGAAATTTACTCAGACATTGTTTTGGGTAAGATGTTCCAGCAATAAGAGGTATTTTCATATCTTCTAAATATAACGGTACGATTTCCCAACCAGTAGCATGGCTTTCCTTTATCTAAATAATTAGTTTCCATAATGATTTCTAATGTGCATGTGCTTATTTAATGGGAATACAATATGCAATTCTATATTTCTTGTTAAAACTCTAAGGAGCAATAACAGTCAAGGCTTGGAAAGCTTATTAAGACTAATACCCAAATGTGGTTAAATGCATTAAAACGCCTTAGTAAAGAATATGCACTATTGATCGCCCTCACAGCCTTGGCTTTTGCACAGGGTCCATTAAAGCACAGCATGTTATCAGTGTAAATTAGTCCCCGAAGTGCAGCTCAACTCTTTCTTAAAATGAGGTGGCATGAAATTGAAGCTGAACTACCAAGGAAATTGCTGAATAATTATAGCTTTTTTTCTTCTTTCCATGTTTTATATAATTTACTCCTATAAGATTTTCAATATTTAGTGTCTCATATGCAATCAGTTTCCAAATTGGTTAATAAGATATAATAAAATACACTTTTTTATATACCTCAAGAAATTGTATCTTCTTCCCTGGGGACCCAATACAAATAAATAATTGACACCAGACCAAGTTAGATACAAATAAAGCCTCATGATTTGACATTTTGTTTATCAAGAAAATTTCTAGACTATTCACCTACATAAGAACCTACCTTTCCCTCTAACTAATTATTATAATTTTATTCCCTGATGAGCAGCCCATCAAAAATATTTTAAGCATTTTCTGTCAGAGGACAGTAAATAAGGGTTTTTTTCTCAGTAAATTATTAAAATTGAGGTAAAAGTCAAATAATATAAAATAGCCACTGTAAGGTATACAAGTTAGTGGCATTTAGTCCATTTATAATGTTAGGCAAATATTACCTCTATCTAGTTCCAAATATTTTCATCACCCCAAAAGAAAACCCCTGTACACATGAAGCACTTCTTCCCTATCCCGCTTCCCCTCACCTCTGTTCCCACGTCCTGGTATCCTACAAGTTTTGGTGGCTTTAACGGTGCTTGCAGTGCCTCACAGAAAGACATTTCTATGCCTTTACTATGCGGATCCTATTAGTGACCTACAGCACTTGATAAAAACGGACATTCCTGGGCCTCTGCCCACAGGTACTCGATACCATCAGTCCTGGACTCTCAGCCTAGAGGCCGTTTCTCCAGACATCTGAACACACTGGAGAGATTTCTCAACCTCTAGTAAACACTTTCAACATAGTAGGGTGGCAGAGATGTGAAGAGAAGTTCTCTTTGAGAAACTTCCTCTGATGGATAGGGCAAAACAAGGTTCGGAGAGAACCAGGTCTGGTCAGGCAAGGGTGGGAATATCATGGAATATGTCCGTGCAGGCCCGAATAGAGACGTGTGCAGGAAGCTCCATTGGACTGCATGCTGAGAAAGAGGAGGGAGGAAGGGAGGAGAGAGGAAGGCAGGAGGAAAGAAGGTAGGGGAGGAAGGGGTAGTAGGTAGGCAGGTATGGTGCTCAGTGGTCCTGTGATCAGCTTTGACAGGAGGAGAGCTGGCTGCTGGAAGGGGAAGCTGTGGATTTGGTGGTGGGGAGGGAAAGTGCTCCCTGACTGATGTCTTCAGCTTTCTCCCCACAACGTGATACACGATTCACTGCTGAGAGTGGGTGGCAGGTGTGTGGGAGTGTGTAGTGCCTTCCAGGAGAATGAAAAGGCATGAAGTTGCAGAGAATGAAGGCTCGCTTTCTAGAGGAGCCCGGCGGGTCTGCAGGGCTTCTGTGAAGGTGCTGCTGGGGGCTACCTTGGACATGCTGACTGGGGAGTCGCCCAAAAGGCCCTTCTCGTTAGCCCAGCCAAGGCAAGGCAAGTGTGGAAGCTCTTCTGTGGTTCAGGTTTGCCAGGAGGAGAGAGGGGGGTGAAGGCGTGAACACATTTGCAAGAGAAAATAATTCCGACTCTCCCAAAACTCCAGAGAACTACCAGAGAAAAGATTTTCATCATCCTGAAAATGATAGGAGCTGATTATTTTTTCCATCCTCACCTAGAACTCTCTCTCTACTCCATTCCCTGCCAGACCTGTCACAAATGTTCCTTTCCTTCAGGCTGTATTTTTTTTTCCCCAGTGAATCCATTTTTATTTTGTATTTCTAGATTTTCAATTATACTTTCAAACTCTGATACAATTTCACTTTCTTGGTTTACATATTTATTCAACAGGCTACATTTTTAAGGACCTTTTAAAAATGTACTATCCATGAAAAAACAGTATGCAATAAGAGCTCTTACGATCTGATAACAGAAATGTGAAAATGCTTCAGCTTCACCGGCAAAGAAAGGCAAACTTATTTGCTAAAGTACAACTGGCTTTATTTGTTTCTTATAAAGGACATGTGTTGTTTCTATATGTCTAGCCTCCCTATCACCCATTTTTATAACCGGATCCTCTTCTCCTATGTGTATACAGGAGGGACTTCCTGGTTCCCTTGACTCGGGTTGATTTGGGTTTCTGTTTGGAGAGAAGGAACATCCCAGATCTTTCTCCCTACTGCCTTCCTCTCCTCCCTAAGTGGGGAGAATTGAGTGCCTGATCTGAAAAAACTGAGCTTTCCCACTTCAGACTTCTTCTCTTGCCTGTTTTTATGAGCCAATTTGTCTGTAAAATACATATGTCTTTGCATGCTCTCTGTCTTGTGGCAAGAGGCCTGCCCCTGGGGGAGACTGGAAGCAGCCTAGCTCCATCCTGTGATTTGGTGGATAAATCTGTTTTGTCAGGTCTGAAGAATTAGCAAATCTACATGGCCATTGAGGGAAAACCACATTTTATAGGTTTGTCTATAATAAAGGAGATCTTTAGGTTTAAAAAACAAAAAAAAAAGAATTCCCTAAAGCACTACTGTTTATTGTCTCAGACAGAACTCAGAGCATTCCAGGATTTCTCCATTCCTGGTGCCCTAAGTGTCTCAGTAATTTTTCTGTGGTGTTTCTCAGACCAGGGACGTAGCTCACAATTCTGTTCCTGAGTAGTTAGGTCTGAACAACTTAGTAAGTAATTATGCCATAACAATTTTGTAGCTGTTGGAAAAAAATATGCATGATGTGAAAGAAAGAATAATGGCATTTCAATCTCAAACTGTCACAGTTGCACACACAGTGGGTCCTGCACCACTTCTGAAAGCTTAGAATCAGGCTGTGCATTACCACCCTCATTGCCTGTCTTACTTTGACTTTCCTGAGGTACTTTTTACCACAGCAATAACTAAAAACCCAGCTTCACAAAGATGTGATGTCCTTAAAAGAAATGTAATGTGCTCTCATTTTGAAACCAGGAGCTACCTTGAGCTAAGACTTCTTGTTCTGTTCAACAAATGATGAAGATGGCTGTTTCCCTCAGAAATTATGATCGTCCCATCGTGTCCCTGTGAATTGGTTGTGGTGCCCCAGGGCGCTGTGGTATACAGTTTGGAACCACACACCTGAGATGAGAGTTCTGCTTCAAGTTTGGCACTGACACCATGGTGCCTTTCTGGCTCCCCACCCCTGTCACCATGGGGAAGGTGACACTGATATTGGGCATAGACAAAGATCCTGGAAAAAATTCAGGCCCGGAACCGCAGTTAGAGAGATTATGAAGATAAGACTTATAACCCATCCCAGACCAGACTTCCAGGGGCTGGAGTGAGATGGGACACACACACACACACACACACACACACAGAGTGAAAAGTGCATCAGAACTACTCTTTGCTCTTACTACATTGTCTTCTAAAGCCGTTCAGTGTTGGTATAATTCTTCTACATAGACAGCTGTATCTTGTCTCCTGGAGAGTAGAAGAAGAAAAAGAGAGTGAGACATGACCTTTCCAACCCCAGCATGGTCCTTCCGTGATCACTATAACATTTCTGGGGTAACACACAGAGCGAGGAAAAATATATTAAACAAGCTTTCTCTCAATTTGGGGTTACCTTCTGAAGCCAATAATACCTTTTATGATCTTCTGAAACTTACCTTAGAGACAAATACATTTCTACCAGTGAGTACAGGAAGCAGATTTTAAACTTTTTTTTTTTTTTTTTGACATGGTGTACATGGTCTTCTATGACCTTGCCATTTTCCCCTGACTCTACTGTGGCCAAAGGAAATGTATTCTGTGAAAGAGAGATTCATTTTTAGACAAAAACATTTTGATCTTTGGGTCAGTTATTCAATGTGCTAATGATTTTGTAATTAAGTAATCCATTTGGCCACTGAAATAACTACTTTTGTTTCCTTTTTGCCCTGATGCTGGCCTAAATCTCATGTTGCAACATCACAGTCCCCTAAGTACAAAAGAGAGCTACTTTTCTATTTGGCCCTTCTGGGTTGAACATCTTTATGTGATCGGTGAACATCCATTCGACCTCAGATGTGTAGTTAAATGGCAATTCCTTTCCCCCTCTGCTGATAGGTCAGAAACAGGCAGCCTTCACCCATTTGAACTTGTGGGGAATGCAGAGACCCTAACTAACTCAGAGCTCCTGGGAAAAGAAGTCAATCTCTTTCCCTGATGGTGGTGAACAGTGTTGGTTTTGGCAGCTGATCTTAGCCAGGTTCCCATCAAAAAATTGCTACCACACTCAAATTGGAATCACTCAGGAGTGATTTTTTTTTTTTTAAGATTTTATTTGTTTGTTTATTTATTTATTTTTTGAGAAAGAGAGAGAGCATGAGCAGGGGGAGGGGCAGAGGGAGGAGCAGACTCCCTGCTGAGCAGGGATCCTGATGCAAGATTCTCTCCCAGACCCTGAGATCATGATCTGAGCTGAAGGCAGATGCTTAACATACTGAGCCAACCAGGTGCACCACTCAGGAGTGATTTACTAAAAGGGACTCTCTGCAAAGGTAAGGGTAGTGTGAAGTGAAAGCACAAAGGATAAAGAAGCAGCCTGGGGCAAGCTACAGCAGAGAGCACATCACATCTGTGTTCAAAGGCATAAGGCACAAGAGTTACCAAACCCAGAAGAGAGTGGTAGAGAAAGAGTCATCCTGGGAAGAGCTCTGTACTTCAGGCTTCAGGTAAGGAAGATAGGCAGAACACCTTGACCTCACAAAGAGAAGACTAGACAAATAAATATTCCAGCTTCTTTCTCTTCTCTCTGCTCTGTTTCCTACAGGGGCTTCCATTGGCTGACTCCAGGCAGAAGCCAGGAGTTGAGGGAGCCTATCCACATAATCCATACAGCTGGGTCTCTTGGGACACAGAGCAGAGAGAAGGGTGGAGTGTGGGTCTGGAGAGTAATTGAAAACATTCAACACATGAGTCTTTTGTGATGGCTTCAATCTGATGCTGCAGAAGTCAAAGAAAGACAAAGTATCTGGGTGACAGGTGACAAGCAGCCCTAGGGTCTTTCCTATCTTTGGATTATCTGCTCTGTAGGACAACAAGTTTCCATACTGTTCAAGCCAGCTGAACTCATAGGAGCTGGGACGAGCCACACAAACTATCTTGACTCAGTATTTTTTTCAAACTGCAAGTAGTAACCCATTAGCAGGTTGTGAAATCAATATAGTAGTTTAAGACCAGCACTTCTTTAAAAATGGAAAGAATAAGCACAGAAAAATTACAGAGTATATGAGAATATAAAAAGAATAAATATCTTTTCATGAAACTTTTATTTCAACCTTATGTGTGTACACTTAAACATCCTTCCCCAGGGCAGGTAAAATTTATTTCTTACTGTGTGTCACAGTTGAAAAAAAAGATTCAAAAATCTCTCTGCAAGCCAGCAACAGATGTTCTTCCCTCAGAAATTTCTCCTCAGGTATATTATGCTTTCGAGAAATCTCCTTAGCATCAGAAGCCTGTGGGGCACCGTTAAGAGCACAGTAGTCATCATAGTCACAGCTTCTAGAATTCTCTCTATGTGAAAATAGGTCACAAGGTTCAAGAGGCTATAGTTCTCTTAATAGTAATAAAATGTTTCTCTCATATTTTTTATATACTATGTATTTTCAAAGTTTGCTACTTTCTATGCAAACCAACGCCCAACTCCTAATTTCTGCAGATACCAAAGACTAATCAGCATTCCAAGTTAAAAGCTGACCAATTTCTTTCATTTTGATTCCAGAATTCTCTCTAAGAGGACTGCTGAGTGTTTGAGCCACAGGGCCCATTCACAGGCCTTTATTGTAAAGTCCCTCCCTCTAGCCAAGCTTACAATACTAGTAGGCACTTTGACTGTTCTAGCAAATACAAACAGTCCCCTAATATCTGCTGTAAATCACTGAATTTTGAGCTCAAGGTTATAAGGCAGTCTACCTTCACCTCACTGTCAGACAACGATCCCATTTGGTGTCACAAAGCATTCAAAATTAGGGGGTTTAGAGGTGTGTGAGGGTTAATGCGCTTAGGGAAACTTTCAGCTGGCAAGTAACAGGGAAGCGATTGAGGCATTTCATGTTCTCAGTTAACAAGGTGTCCAGAAAGTAGACAGTTCCTGTTCCAGTTTGGGGGCAGTAACTCAAAATGACATCAAGGATTCAGGCTCTTTCCACATCCTCCCACTATACATGGGCACTCACGTCACGGTTATGGAAAGATTGATACCCTGGCTAGTTATGCTCCAGAGCTACTTTGAAGAGAAAAAGAAAAGGTTTTTTTTTTTTTTTTTAATTCTCTAGAGTTTGAACCAGGAAGAAAAAATCTTTTCTAGAAGCCCCTTACCCCAGCAGATTTTTCCCTTAAATCTCTCAGTCAGAAGTTGGTCACATGCCAAACAAACACTGGCAAAGGGGAAGCACATTACCATGACTGCTAAGACCTCTGACAGACACTCCCTGGAGATGACCGGCTGGGATCTGAATGATATGGGGGTTCGGGTTTGGTTGACTTGCAAGGAGGAAATGGCTGTTGGATACATGCTTTCCTCCTCTTGCTCTGCCAGCAAACTTGGACTGCCTCATCAGAGCAGGTGGAATGACTTTTATAATGTCCGCTCGCTGGGAAGGCTCTTGGCAAAGGAGGTCACTGGGGGACTTTCTCCATGTGGGGAAAAGTTTTAAAAACTGACAAAGCAGAAAAAAAGTGACCTGATAGTCTTAAATCTTGGCTTCATCAGAAATTTTCACTGAAAATTTTTGAGGCCAAATGCCTACTGCTGCGAGACTAATGGTGTGCAACCCTCAAAATGTTCAGGTTCGTGAGTCAACTAGAACAAATGGCCAAGGACATCTCAAATGTTGGGGTTTTTTGAAAAGATTTTATCTATCTACTTGAGAAAGAGAGAGAGCGTGTGCTCGAGAGCAGGGGGAGGGGCAGAGGGTGCAAGACAAGCAGGCTCCCTGCTGAACATGGAGCCTCAACCAGGGCTGGATCCCAGGATCCTGGGATCATGACCTGAGCTGAAGGTAGATGCTTAACCAACCGAGCCACCCAGGTGTTTCAGGACATCTCAGATCTTGTTTGAATCCTCTGTATACCCATATTTCACAAAATCTTAAGTGCAATTGGAAGTGACTATATTGGGTGTCCATGTGTGCATCCATGTTAAAAAACATTTACAGCAAAGACTAAATTAGTTATTCCCTTGTTTGACATACATCTGAAAATACCTCCCTAGTAGATCACCTCATTATTTAGAATGAAATACTGTAAGTTCCTGGGGAAACTCAAAACTGCTCACTTGTATTAGTGGAAATCTTGCCTAGCTGCTCTTAAAGAAATGAGCTCCCCCTGCCCTTTTTTAAATTTTGGTGTATCAAATCTATTTTGTTAATACTGAATACCAAGTTGATTACTGTTCCATTAAAGTGTTCAAACTAGTAGCTAAGTTTTTTAGTCTAAATATAACTATCTAGCAGTCATTCCTGCATTGTCAAAAACTCAGAGATGTATAACAAACTATTAGCATAATTAATTTAATGCCTGAACTTGCCTTGGACTGAGGTATTCAATTATACAGTGAATCATTATCGTTATATAGACTTTGTACAGTGATAACAGCCAAAAGATATAGATCGTCTACTTTGTGGGGTATTGTGCTCCATATTTTCCAGACATGTTTTCATTGAATTCTCACAAGTCTGGGAAGGAAGCATTATTTTCAAAATTTTACCTATGAGGTAACTTCTTAGGAAGATGATGTGAACATTCCACAGTTACCAAAATAACATTTTTTAATTGTCAAGTATGTTGAAGTGATTAATACAGAGCTATTAGATTGAACCAAATATTTTACATTGGCTATAGTCTATAGAGATTAAAATTATGATTCACTTAATTTGTTTAGGCTATTTAAGTTCTTTGGTTGAATAGCTAAACAAGAGAAACAGATTCTTGTTAACTTAAGGAAAAATGAACCATATGGGAAGGGTATGGGGATCACAGAAGGCTGAATGATTAGATCATTCGAAGAGTAAGAACATAGCAGTTCCCAGCATCAAGGCAGACGAACTAAGTTCCCAGCATGAACTAAGGGGCCAGTTCTTCAGCAAAACACCTCAGAGATGATCAGCTCTGGTCACTTCCTGTTGGTGGGGTTCACAATTCACGTTTCTGGGAGGTTGAATCTGAATGGTCTTGCTTGGGTCACCTGCCTTACTATTTCTCCAGGTGGAGATAGCGATCTTGAGTATTGGCACAAAATAGGGAAGGAGAAGTTTTCTAAGGGAAAGGGAAGGTGCTATTTCCAAAAGATGGAGGAGGATACTGGGTTGGCCAAAACATGTGATATCCCCAACAATATGTGACAGAGCTGGAATTCAAGCCTCATTCCAAGTCCTTTGCTCCTAACCATTTTCCTTTCCCTTCCCTTCTCTTCCCTTCCTTTCTTTTTCCCTCCTTTCCCCTCCCCTCCCCTCTTCCCTCCCTTCTCTTTTCTTGTCTTCTCTTTTTCCCCCTCCCTTCCATCCATCCTTTGTTCCTTCCTTTCTTTTCTGTTTTTGTTTTTCAAAAAAAACAAGTAACATAATCCTTAGTAACATAATCTGAGTGGAGGGAAATGAGATAAATATATGATAATGATCACATAGGGCCTGGCACTGCTGGATACAAGTTCAATGAGAGCACCAACACTCGCAGGAGCATCTTGAGGGAGTCCAGTGGGTTCTTGCTGGGGGCATCTTGACCATGGCCTGCTTGTTGGGAAGGCCTGCTGGCGGCCAGACTGGTCTAATCAACCACAGCTGCGGTGGCTGAGTTGTCTCCGTTCTCAGTGCAATTGCAGAAGTGGGTACTTCCTATTTCCAGGGGCTGATGTCAGAAAATTTACATTATTGCTACTCTTAGGATCCTCCCCAGTTTCGTTTGTTGTTTACAGTCTCAGCTCTGGGAAACAGCATTTTAGTTTTAAAATCTCCATATTCACTTTTGAAGCAAAGATCTGTTTCTCCCCGCCAAATTTCCGTGGTCTTCGTGAATGGGTAAAGAGACAACTCAGGTTACACAATGTTGCTTTTAAAGTTACTGGTGTGTTTAAGATTGTAAAGTAGCCACCTGAAAGCCTCTTTGATATTTTAAAATTCTCACCATTCAATATCTTTATTCTTTGAAGCTGTAACATGTATTATTTTGAAGTGCCTAAGGGCTTCATTTGGAACTCTGAAACCAGGCTTCTTTTTTTATTCCCCCCTCCCGGTAGAATGCTGCTTGGGTTTTAGGGTAGCTTGGTCTTAGTGAGTACCATGAAATAACTAAACTGGAGCAAAAGGAAGAAACAGAGAGGGAGAGAGAAAGGAAGGAAAAAAGAAAGGATAAAAAGAAAAAAATATATAAGAATTATGTTTCGCTGCCATTTATTGAGCCTGTCGGGACATGGGGTCGGGTGCGTGTCTGCACACACAGTCTCATTTGATAGCAAAGGTAATTACTGCTAAAAATAAGTGTACATCCGTGAAGGAAATGAAAGGATGCGAAGAAAAAAGGAAGCGCGGCATTGCTGGGACAGAATGGACTCTGGCTGTGCTATATTGAAGAATTGAAGAGGAATGCATTTGCTATTTTTAAAAGGCTTCTGAAGGTTCAGTTCGACTTACCAAGCAGAGGGGATTGAGGATGTTGCTCTAGATCGAGACCACAGGAGTTCCCGTCCCAACTCTGTCATTTAATAGCTTTGTGATCGAAATCAAATCCCACACGATTTCTGCACACCTCACCATCTCTGTATGTAGAACAGGGATCATACAACCACCTACTTGGTGATTCACAGACCTGTACCCCTGGGGCTAATAATACATTATATGTTTATAAAAATTAAAAAAAAAATAAAACCACCTACTATATGTTTTTCTGTGAGATAATATTTCTAAGTTTCTTAGAATGGTTCCTGGACTTTATATTATTCTATCTATGGGTGGGATACGATATTATTCTATCTATGGGTGAGATACGATGGCGGGATAACATGAAAATATATGATGTAGAAAAAATATCTATTGATATTGAAATGTTTGTTATAAAATAGTATATAGAACATGAGTCTAATTTTATTTTTATAAGATATGTTGAGCACTGGGTGTTATACACAACTGATGAACTATTGAACGCTACATCTGAAACTATGTACTATATGTTGGCTAATTGAATTTAAATTAAAAAAATGTGCCTATATATTCATTAACAAAGGAAACGTATAATGTTGAAGTGGTCACCTCTGATAAGGTTATACTTCAGTGATAGGGTTATGAGTGATAATTACTTTATTCATTGGGTTTGTCCATTTTTTCTGAATTTGGCCAAATGTACCTGACTGACTTTATACTCAGGAAAATACAAAAAGAAATTCACTGTCAATATCACCAGTATTTTTTTTATAATACTTTTGTCTAAGCAAGAAAGATAAAATCAAGGAGAACTGGGCCTTTCTGTTTTGATGGCCAAGATCATAGAGATCATAGAAAAACTTTCTGGGTTCCAGAGGAGTTAAAAATAAAGTGAGGCTGAGTCCAGGGTGTCTGCAGAAAAAGGAAAACAATATGAGATTCAGATTCCAGTGTGTGTTTAGATCTTAACTCCAAACCTCTGATTGCGTGACCTTATATAAGTATCTTAGCACCTATGACTTTCAGTTCCCTATTACACGTTAAGGCTGCTTGATGTCTGTTATGGAGAATCAGCCGTGTACAAAGAGTTAGGCACGTAGTACACATGTGAGAAGGATAGCTTTATCTTACGAGGCTGTCAATTCACCACATTCATTACTCATTCAATGAAAAAAAAAATGTTTTCATGCTTCCTGTCATAAACCTGAACTTAAGTTAGGCTTATGAATGTAATAAATAACTCAATAATCTCTATTCTTTTTATTAATGTTTGAGTCCAAAGGGCAAGACTGGCTTCATTTTTTTAAAGAGATTATTTCTACCTGGTCTTTATGTAATTAAGGGGGAGAGGGGGAAGGATAACAAAATCAAGTGTCGATTTATTTAGAAAAAGAATGATTTAATTTAAAAAATGGCATTTATATTATTTACTATGGACTTCCGTGCCACCCACCTTGACATCAGGCATTGTTTCCATTCTTTTGGGGTTTTGTAGCTATTTAGTCTCAAGATCAAATGCTATGAGGGGCAGGGTGGGAGCGGAGTCACTCTATCATTACATGGCTCCAAAGCTCCACTTTGCAAATTTTCATGCACAAATGCATTTTCTGGGCATCTAATTCAATGGGTCTGTGATAGCAACTATTTCTAACAAGTGCTAGGTGACGCCAGTGCATTCTTTGAGTAGTGGATTCTACAAGGTATAACAGTGTATCTGGTCTAAATGTCCCTACGTCACAGGAGACATAAATAGCGGAAAATGAAAAATTTCATGATCTCAACCCCCTTTCCAGCTCAACCTTGTCTTTAATGTTTCTAAGCTTCTGCTCTTTCCGTTCCTGCCAATTTGCTCTCTAAAGTCTGCCTCCATCCGGTAAATTTGCTAATTGTCTTTTAAGTTCCTCTCCAAAGCTGGAGTCCACCCTCCCAGGACATGGTTGGAGCCAGATCCCCAGCAGATCCCTATAGGCTGGTGGGATGGCTGTGTTCCCACTGGCTCCTCTATCCATCCTCACTTGGGTAGTGATTCATCTGCCCAGTGCCCATCAAAGGCCCCAAGAGTCCCTTGGGTGGGGCAGGATGCCCTTTTAGCCACATTCATCCCAATCAAACATTTTCTCAGACTCTGTAGTACTTCAGGACACCATAGTTCACCTGACCAAAGGGATCAGTGACGTTTTCACTCTTGAGCCTTTGCAAAGTCTTTTGAGTCCCTTGAAGGGAAGATATCTATAAAAATACAAGGTCATATACAAATGCCCAAATAACACAATAGCATGAAGAGCTGTTTTCTTTAAAATATAAAAATATTTCTGTGCCACTATACCTCCTTTTTCTCCGGCAAAAACACACCAAACTTTCTGGCATAGGTGGGCCAAGAAGGTCACACAGTGAGTGAGGGTGGTCAGTTAGGGGCAGTGTCCTGGCAAGTTCCATGACTCATCTGTACAGGGCTGCGTTCAGCCACCCTCCCTCAGGGAAATGCCACCCAGAGCTGCCAGATCTCCCACGTGCCAGAAATCCAGATTTTATATGAAATCTCCTGCATCAACAAATCCGATTTTTGGTTGTTGTTTAAACACTACGAAAGCCAAACCAAACAAATCTATGGGCCAGATGCAGCTGGTTGGGGGAAGATGGGGTTTTTTGCATTTCATTTAATGTGATTCTGCTTTTAATGTAATTTTTCACGTCTAGCCTGTTGAAACCAATCAGAGCCAAGGGTAAAGCTTACCAGTGCCTGACATAGTCTGTCCTTGGTGATGCCTTCACTCTCAAGCAGAGAAGTGGGCAATAACGTCAAGTCTTGCTCAAGATACTCTTAGCCCCCATACGTATACATACAAAGCCCGAAACACCCAGAAGCGTCTGGAAAGTCTGGTTCCTATGTCTGCATCAACTGCTGGAGTATTGTTTTTCCTGGCCTTCTTTTCAGAATATAGCTGCCATGTAACATGAGGATTCCAGAGGGCTGTGTGAGTACATCTGGTTATACTGGCAGTGCAGCATCTGATTCCAATTCTAATTGTGCAGCAACTTCTCAAGTCAGGCAGGGGAGGTAAAAGGCTCTCAATATTTAGGTTTGAAACAGCAAAAACAAATCTATGAAAACTGCCCAGGTTGAACTGCAGAAAATTAGTGGGTATCCCAGCAATATATTCTGTATCTTTAACCAACAGTATCCTGCAAAGCAAAGGACTACACCTATAAGAATATTATGTTTGTGGTGCCAAAAACACTCTTTTTATGGTTTTCATTTTTGTGTTTTCCTCGCATTTTTGTCTTTATTTTTCAGATGGGGAAACAGCCCCAAGCTATCTGAAATGATGGCTTCATGCATTAACAGCTTGGTGTCTTCCTTTCAGCTCAGCAGAGGTTCAATACATATTTGTCAAATGGATGAACAAATGGATGGACACATTACTTTAAATCACAGAGGCTAGGGCAGTGACAGCGTTAAAAATTATTTTTATTTATTTTTTAAGTTTTCCTTTCAATTTCAGTCCATTAACATACGGTGTTGTATTAGTTTTAGGTGTACAATATAGTAATTCAACACTTCCGTGTATCATCCCATGCTCCAGTCAGAGAAAAGACAAATACATGATGTGTGGAATTTAAGAAATAAAGCAAATAAGCAAAGGAAAAAAAAAAATAAGAGAGAGAGAGCAACAAAGCAAGAAACAAACTCTTAATTATAGAGAACAACGTGATGGTTGCCAGAGGAGAAAGGTTGAAGGATGGGTGAGCTGGTAGATGGGGATTAGAACAGTGACATTTTTTTACACTGTCCTATGTACAAGACACAAGATCAGAGGCGCCAGTTCATTGCACATAACAATGAATGAATAACAGTGAACAAGGCTAGATGTTTAGAAGGCCAGATGTTTAGAAGCTCCTTCAATAAGCAATATAAAATTTCTAGCATGGCCATTACCACAAAGGTATTAATACATGGTATCATGAGAACATGTGAGAGGAGGATTTGATCTAGTTGGAGATCTCAGAGAAGGCTTCTTCAGGGAAGAGACAAAGGATGGACAGGGCTGTTCATTAGGAAAGAAAGGTAGGGAGATGTATTTTAGCAAATTATGGCCCATGGGCCAAATCCAGCCCATCACATGTTTTTATAAGTAAAGTTTGAGCGGATCACAGCTACACCCATTTGTTTACACACTGCCTACGGCTGTTTCTGCATTAGGATGCATCGGAACATGGCTCACTGATACTTAGATGGACCTATTCTGAAGCCAAACTACACACATACATACACATACACTGTATAGTATAGGGCTTAACAGTAGGTTAACTACTTCTTTTTATTTTTTTTTAAGGTTTTATTTATCTACTTGAGAGAGAGGTAGAACACAAACAGGGTGAGGGGCTGAGGGAGAAGCAGACTCCCCACCAAGCAGGGAACCCTATGGGGGCTCAATCCTGGACTCCAGGATCATGACCTGAGCCAAAAGCAGAAGCTTAACCAACTGAGCTAGCCACCCAGGCACTCCAACAGTCTGTTAACCTCTAAAAGTATTTTTGAAACCATCCTTTAGGGATTCACAAATCAACTTAGTGAATTATAGCCATCAGTTTTTTAAAATAAAGTGGAGAGTTTTGTTTTTTTTTTAAGTCATAGCACATCACACATAACAAGAAAAGATATTTAGTGAAAATTTTATTCATATACCATATATAGCACCACAATGAGAAATAAGTATTTCTTATTGGGTTCATGGTCCAAAAGGTTTGAAAAAAGTGGGCTCATAAAATAAATTGATGATCTTCCTAAATGCTAGTTTTAAAGTGGAGTTCCCAGGTAGGGTTTTTTGTTTTTTTTTTTTTTTTAAATCAATAGATAATTTATGCATTATTTGATGTGTCTCATTTGATGTGTTCCAAATTTTATGTTTGTTAGAATCAATGTGCTTTGGGGGACACCTGGGTGGCTCAATCGGACTAAGCTCAGATCATAATCTCAGGATCTTGCTATCAAGCTTGGTCTGGCTTCCCACTCAGGAGGAGCCTGTTGTTCCACTCCCTTTTCCCCTCCTCTCCAAAAATAAATAAATAAATTGTAAAAAAAAAAAAAATGTGTTTTTGAAGACACATACTTAGCGACATTCACTTTGTATTCACTTTGTATTCACTCAGCAAAATTTTTAAAGAGGTATATTCAGTGCATAATCAACAACCGCATTTAACCAAAAAGAATTCCAAAACGTAAAAAACAAAACAAAACAACAAAAAAAACTCAAAAGGAGATCTAACACAAACCAGTGGACAAAAGGAATTCATCACCAAATTCTATTTCCTCTTCTGTGTTCAGTGACCAAGACCACTGACAGAAATTAAATGGCTTAACCTGTCATTTCTGTACATGAATAATAGTTTCCAATAATACCCTGATGACAACGGATTTGGTTTCAGAGAAGCAAAACAAATGCCTATTCTGCTAAATGATTTTGTTCCTGCAAGGGTCCATTCCTTATCTAAGTGACCCTGAAATACACATGCACACACAGCCCATGAAGGATTAAAGCTAAACAACCATGGACTTGATCTTGCCAGTCCTCCCTGGGACCCACTCCTCTTTGTCAACCAAGGTCACAGGAGTTATTGAAAATCTTCTTTGTTTGTTCAAGAGTTAGAATAAATATGAGTCGTTAGTTAACCAAACTGTCATCAAAGGACATTTCTCACTGTTATTTCATGATCATTCCTCCATGACAGAGTAAGAGAGTGTGAATGGTATTGTTCCTAGCATCCGGTTTGCAAAAGCATGGCGGTGAGGAGCCTGGCATATATTTTGCTAGTATGTTACCTACAAGCAAAACACTGGGAGGTGTTAGGGCTGGAAGGGACTTCCAGGTTACCTAGTTGGAACCTGTCATGTTACTGATGAGAAAATACATGGTGAAGTGACCTGTTAGAATTCCTCCCAGGTGTTTGTGCCTCGATTGGGTTCACTCTGCCGCTGCTGCTCTGGGAAAACACCCATGATTGCGCAAAGGTGAAGCCCTGAGTCAGTGGGGTCTGCGAGTCTAATTTTCTGAGAGCTAGAAGGGTAGAAGTTTAAGCAGCCTGGGACTCTGCATTCCACCAGGCCTGCTGATTCGAGGGGCATACTGAGCAGTTACCTTGCTGCCCGCCTTACGCAGCACATTCCGTTCATTTCCGGAGCAACACTGAAGGCAGCGAGGCAGGTGCACCAAACCGATGGTCTCCAAAACACTCTGCTCCCCACTCTCCTCCAAGGGCAGCCCGAGTCTCAGTGGAGACTGCCGCAACTTAGGGAGAAGGCACCCTTGCATTCCATTACAGTGTATTCCCATACAAGTGTGTACATTCATGTATTTACAAAACATGTATGATACGCTGAGAACATGCTCTGTGCTCTGTGCTTGCCGGAGCCTTCAGAGAGCGCAACAGCAGCACAGCACGGGGTAGAATGTGATAAATGTCACCCCAGTGGTACCAATACAGAGTGAGAATTAGATTATAATTATTGCATCTGAATACATAGGTCTCGAAGTTATATTCAGAGTCTTCAGAGACACACGAAATTCTTGCCAGCCAGCAGAATTTCTACCAGCTTGTCCCGTGCTTTCTAATCAAGAAGATGTCACCAGAAACAACTTGGAAGAATTTAGAAACTTGGCTCGGGGCCCCGGTGTTACTATTTACTAGCTGAGCGATCTTGAGCAAATTCCCTAATCTCCCTGATCATCAGTTGTTTTTTCTTCAGCAAGCATGATAGCACCTATCTTAAAGCTCCTCAGAGGACGAAGACGATGCACGAGGACAGGGGCTAAAACACAAATCCTTCATCTCTCGGTGCTTCCCTGTCTTCCCGTGTAAAACCAGCATAATAGAACGCTCTTCCAGCAATTCAGGAAATGAAATGAGATGATGATGCCTTCAACACTTACTACACTTTTTAGTTATCCTATGAAAGTGTCCTGTGAAGTACAAAATGTTAGATAAAAGTAAAATACTATTAACTATTGAAGTTAAGCTCAGTCAAAAGGAGAGTCCTGGGACCAGAATCATCCCGCGGTGCTACTCATCCGGAGGACTGGATAAAACAAGGCTTCGCGTTCCGCACAGTTCCAAAGTTCACATAGATGGTTCTGCTTTGGTTGTATCCTGCTGAACATAGGCTTCTTTTCAGACCCTCTCCTCTCCCCTTTTTTCCTAGATTATTTCTAGGAGGGTAATTCTTTTAAGGATCAGTTCCAAAGTATTTATGTTAGTCCTGCTTGCATAGAAAAAAAAATAATTAAACGACACCAAGGTTTTCTGTCTTAGTCTTCTTATTCTTCGTATTCTTAAAAGCAAGAAGAATGATTTTTACCATCCTTGAGAGGTCGCCTCCTCAAAATGAGATAGCGTAGCACCAAAACAATTTGAGACCTGAAGGGCAATCTGGGTAGAAAGGATGAAATTACCCACCTGAATTCGAAATTACAATAAGAAGATTCAATATTCTTTTCTTTGGGTTTGAACCCATCACTGTTAATGACTGCTCATGAATTTCTGCCTTGGCAACCATTAAAAATTGACTGGTAGGCTACCTTTGACCCATTTTTTAAGATGGCTCAATTCAGGTTTTAAAAAAAAATTCGTTGGAGACTTTATCACATTTGTTCAAATGACCCATTTTCAAAACAACCAATTTTTTTGTTGTTGTTAGAATTCATTCTGTTTCTATTCATACACTAGCTTGCATGTGGAGACAAAACTTAATATCTTAGTTGGTGGGAGAAAATGCGCTTATTAAAATATTAGCTTTTCTCAAATCCAGACTTGTTCAGTCAATAGTAAGCAAGAGTAGGTGATGAAGGTATTTAGCTTAAGTCTGCAGAAAGAAAATGACTACCCATGCTTTTAAATTGTTGGCCTTAGGATTTTTTTGAAATGCAAAGTAGTAGGAAGAGGAAGAGATGAAGAGAAGAAGAATCTTGTTACGAAGTATGGACACACACAAGTGAGTGTCAGTTGAAAATTCCAGCTACAGTCATCCACATAAACATGCGTGTCTGTGCCTGCTGCGTAGTTAGAAGACAATTACGCTGGTTTTCACATTTTCTAGTGAGGAGTGCAATTCTGACTTAGCTGTCCTGGAAACACCTGCTCTGTTGTGTAATATTGATGAACCTGAGTTTGGAGCTGCTCGCTCTATACTTCTCTCTGTGAATTACAGGACACGCATAAATGATTAAAACTAGGCAACCAGAAACCTGATCCTGCCAGGCCTTCCTTGGGATCAAATTCATTTATCAGCCCACCAAGGTCACTGACCTTGATTATCCAGAGCCTAGCTCCTAAAATGATTAATTGATCCATTCTCTCATTTCACTCATTTAATTTAAAGAGGGGGAAAGAAAAAATATTTTCAATGAATTGACCTGTGCAGTCTAACTTCGCCTGCTGCATCCTCTAAAGTATTTATTGATGGTTATGAGAAGCATCAGTACAGGTCACGGCAGAGAGAGGAATAAGCAAAGCAACCATCACTCTTCTTACACATCTTCCTCATATTAATTAACTTGTGATCCCAAGTTTAACCCGCTCTGCAAATCTCTACACTATTCTAACTTCAAAAGGTGTGTTAAGTGCATGAATTGGAAGAATATTCTGGATGAGTTGAAGTTTTCATTTTATTTCTGCAGAGAAAAATTAAGAATTCTTTAGTGTGCGTATGGTCATAATCAATGGAGAACCCTAACTTGAGTAAAACATCATTTTTCTCGAAAACTTCAGGGCAAAAATTGTGCACTAGAAGTTCCTTGAAAAAAAAAATTCCTACAAGTGATATTGCCATCTCCTTCATGGAATAGTAAGCATAGAGAATATAATAAAAACATATGTGTAAACTAACGAATTTGCATTGTAGGAACCAAATAATCAAAGAATTCATTTATTCTAACCATCTGGACAGCATCATACAATATTGCAAAATGATTTAAATGGATTCTACTCAAAATATATTGGTAAATATTTAACAAGTGCTTGGACGATGGGAGCCTTGATTTGTTGTAAATACAACCGCTGGGACTGATTTCAAGTTTTCATGTAAAGTCAGCGAACACAGAGTTAGAAAGAAATGCGCTGTGATATACCACTGTGTGGTATTTTCTTCATACAGAATCTGCAAGATTTAACAAACAAAAAGTCAGAATGCCTGGTTAAACTTAATTTCAGGTAAACAACAAGTGTTTTAGTATTAGTATTTCCATGTAATATTTGGGGAACAATTATATGAAGAGATTTTCTATTGTTTATGTGAAATTCACATTTAACTGGGCATCCTAGATCTTACCTGACAGTCCTAATGTAGACACTGCAGACAGAAGGAACCTCAGTGCATAAATAACGATAAACCATAATGATGAGTTTCAAGTATTTATTACCTCTTTTGGGAATATAATTTAAAATTTGAGTTTATATAATCTGCTTTTTCATGATGACTGTGTCAGACAACTGTATGCAAAATTCCTGAATATTTAACAATCAGCTTTTACAAGTCAGCTCTAGGACACCTCTGATATTTTACTTAAGTGTAATATAGTTTGCCAGAGTTAGACCTTGAAAATACAATGATACAGAGTTATAAGTGTATCTCAGCTCATGATACTACTAGAATTTTAAAATAACTTACAGACATGGCTTCATTACATTTCACGGGAAGTAAATTTCATTGCAACCAAACTCTCCCAACCTCCACCCCATCCTCCCAGCCCCACCCCTGGGAAAATTTCTCTGTAGCAAGGAAGAGTATGTCTTCAGACTTCTTCCTTTCCATTTTTAGGGCTTTGTGTGGTAGCCGGCCCTCTTTAAAATTGGGTGGGTATTATGGAGGTCACGTATTGCATGGAACACTGGGTGTGGTTCATAAACAATGAATTCTGGTACACTGAAAAGAAATTTAAAAAAATAAATAAATAGGTATTAATGGTGTTAAAATAAAATTCAGATTTTGTCATTAAAAAATAAAATGAAATAAAATTGGCTGATCTTAATGAAAAAGCTCTAACTTCAAATCTGCCATTTTTCTGTGGGGCTGAAGGGGCGGCGTGGGGGAGGGGACCTAGAGTAGAAGGCCCATTTGTTCCTGTGTTTAGCTGAGCAGTTTCATCAGATGTTGGTAATGCAAAGATAAGCCTGGAATTTTGCTTGGGGTAAAGGTGAAAAATCTGCACTGATCCACAACAAAGTAATGGGGTTAGGAGTGTGTAGGTTTGCAGCTAGGGGAAAAACATGATGAAGAGGAGCTCTAGAGAACAGGCTACCTAGGAAGTCAAAATAATAGCTTATCTGATTTTGTTTCTTCTGCTTTGTTCTTTCTTTTTGTGCAGAGGACCACGTGATTACAGGCCCTTGATGTGGGTGGAGTGGAGGGGTGTTTGGAGAGGGACTTGGCTATTTCCAGAGTGGGCCTCTGGGGTCTCTGCAGCACCCCCTTTAGCTTCCAGCACCCTTTCCTGCCCTGCCTGCTACCAGGTCCTTCCTCAGCCTTGGGAAGCCAACTGAGTACAGCTTTTATTTCTTCAGGTGATGGCTCTGGACCCCATGAGGGTCACAAATATGGAACGTTTCACTAATCTGCCTGTCATCCTTCTGCAGGGGCCATGCTAATCTTCTTTGTATCATCCCAATTTTAGTATATGTACTGCCAGATCAGGCACCAGTTTGTCTAATTTTTGAAAAATTAAATAGATACATGCATACATTAAACAGATGTCCTTCACTTTAGTCAAACATTATGCTGAAAGGCATTTTTTAAATCAAGTCATTTTTTTGGACATTTGGGGGCATTCCTACATCATGGTAAAAGCCTGCAGGGTGAATGACCAATCACCCTAGATCTATATTATTTTTTATTAGACTAGGTTTCCTTTTAGGTTTTATTTAAATGAGGAATCCCCAGTAACAAATATTTTTTCATATTTATACATTCATGTATGATCTAGTTTAATTTTCATTTAATTTAATTAACATTCGTATTAAATCTTAACTTTAGATGTCAGTGGAGAACATAAAGGTAGACTTTAAACTGTAGTATTAAAAACAGTAGTCTGTATTTTATGCCTGAACACATACCTGATACAGACATCTGCATGAAAAATTGCAAATTTGGGTATCAATACCAGAAGCTATCTAGAAAGTTCTATTTTTCTCATTTCTAATATTAGGAAGTTATATGGCAAATAGGCCCAGTTATTAAACAGATTTGCAGTTCCTTCTAATTACTTGAATAGTAATACAGAGAAGTATTCCTACAGGGTCTTTATTTTGTTTACAAACTTTTTTTAGTTTCCAAACTGAGTTTTGACTATACCAGAAATCTGTTATGTTATTGATAATAGTTGAGCTGGACAGAATTAAATCATTTCACTAGCATAACCAGTCTTTTAACCACTTAATTAGACTGATCTTGATTGGTTCAAAGATACATCCTAAAATTTTTTTAAAGACTACATCATTTGTCAAAATATTACCTAAAACACTCAGTGATGAAATTAATCCTTCTACATTTTATCGTTCTAAAATTGAATGTATTTCCATTTTTTCTCAGTGATATTGAAGATGTATAAATCAAAGAAAGAACTGGTAAACTTGTCCCAAATAAAAATGGGAAACTAACTCAAAAATTCAGGCAAAATATTTCATAGATACTATGGAATAAATAAAATATTAGAAATATAAGAGAAAGTGAAATAAAATGATTATAGCCAAGACTTTGTCTTATTGATAGAGTATTATATTGTTGTTGCTATTGTTACTTGCTCCTATTAAAAAAAGATATTATCGTATATAGGATTTTTGTCTCATTCTTACATAATGTAGGTTTATTGTGGTTGCTATGGTTATTTGTTCCCATTAGTTTTTACTTAAGCCTACCATAGAGGTTGTAGTATTTTTTGATCATACAATAATGAAAAGGCCACCAAATGACACTGAGGGTCTCAAGTTTACCAACTAGCTGGGTGACTTGGGTAAGTCACCCTGCCTCTCTCAGTCTCAGTTGTCTTCCCCAGAGAATAAAAAGTTGCAATATATATTTTTTAAGCTTCCTTTCCAAAACTAAAAAATTTCCACTTAAAAATCCTATCACTCTGCCCTCAAATGTAAAAACAAAAGAGCAGTTACTTTAAATGTCCCAACAATCTGTATGTGGTTAGGATGGTGAATAAGACTTCAGCAGCCCTTTTTGAGTTCTGTTTCATTAGATAAAAATCTCAATTTTTTTCTTTAATAAAAATGTGATAATAATTGAGAATATTAATAAATGTTAATGTAACAGAGTTGTTAGGAGGAAAAGTTACATATTTTGAGGAAAGTAATTACAGATTCCATTTTAACCAGAGCAATGGATTTGTTACCTAGTCACCAATGATAGAAACTACATACTTTTAAAATTTGATTTAAAAATTATATGTCAGCTTGAGGGTGCCTGGGTAGCTCTGTTGGTTAAGCATCAGACTCTTGGTTTCAACTCAACTCATGACTTCAGGATGCTGAGATAGAGTCCCACATCGGGCTCTGCCTTGATGTGGAGCATGCTTAAGATTCTCTCTCTCCCTCTCCCTCTGCCCCTCCTCCCACTTGCAAGCTCTCTCTCTCTCTCTCTCTCAAATAAGGAAATAAATAAATCTTTAAGATCCACAGACCTGTACCCCTGAAGCAAATAATACATTATGTGTTAATAATAAAAAAATAAAAAATAGATCTTTAAGAAAAATAAAATAAAACAAAACAAGATAAAATAAAAGTCACATGTCAGCTTAAAAATTTGCAAGGGAGGGGTATAGTTTTTCAAAATTACTTCAGGGAAAACAGTACAAAAAAAAAAAAAAAAAAAAAAAAAAAGTAAAGACTGCTGCCCCAAACAGTCTTATTTTGTTCAGTGCTTTGTTCCTAATCACAAACATAATACTAAATCCTCAATAAATCCTGAAGAAAAGTACTTGGAAATAAAGGGGATCTTGGCAAAATATTCTAGATGAGTAAATCCTTGTTTATTCTTTGCCACCTAGTATACAAGCTGATCCTCAACAGTTGGTAGCCATTTTGGTATTCCCTGTTGAGATGATATACTTTCCCACCATTTTGTTCACCCCTACACACACACACACACACACACACACACACAGAGATGACGAAAAAAGTATCTAACTAAACATATCATCCAGTTCTTCATCACAGTGTCCTCAAAGCTCTGTGCAGCCAAGGCATGGTGGTTTAGAAGCCTGGAACTCAGTCCTTCTCCCTCCAGCTGAAGAAAGGAAGAGAACACAAAAATAGGGCCCTGCAGGGTAGAGTGAAATGTTGCGTAAATATGAGGCAGTTAGAAAAGTCATTATTTTTCTTGTGAATTTACATGGATGAATTCCAGGCGTCCATGATTTCCAGAGCAATTCTTTAATATTTGTGTGTACATACAATTATACCTAAAAAGCATGTATTACTAGATATGTTGATGGGTTTTCTTTTACAGTGAACTAGCAATTGAAAGCGATTTTCAAAAAATAAGATGTTTGTTTCTTAAGCCAGTATTTTTCCATTTGTAAATTCCCTAGAATTAAAGGTCATTTTTCTCTGCTTTAAAAGTTCTGTGTTACTCAAGCCTAGGGAAGAAAAGGCAAAAAACAAAGTCTTTATTTGTGGATGAGCATCTTTAAAAAATTAATTTCCCAAGGAAACTATCATTTAGTAATGATAGTTTAATGGCCTTATCCTTTAAAAAACAACAACGAAATATTTCCTTAACAATTTTGCTTTTAGCAGTATATCTGGCAGAAAAAAAAAATCATGTGACTACATAAAGATGTTCAAAGATACACACTGCAGAAAAAAAGAACACAGAAAAATTGGGGAAAAAGCTTAATAATCAGGTATTGGATAAACACATTAAAGAACTTTTATAGATGGTATAATATGCAGTTGTTTAAAAGGATAAGATAGGGTACCTGGGTAGCTCATTTAGTTAAATGTCTGCGTTCGGCTCAGGCCATAATTCCAGTGTTCTGGAATGGAGCCCTGCATCCAGCTCCCTGCTCAGCAGGGAGTCTGTTTCTCCCTCTTCCTCTCCCTGCCTTCTCCCTGCTCATGTTCTCTCTCTGTCTCACTCTCTCTGTGAAGTAAATAAATAAAATTTTTTTAAAAATAGAAAAAAATTAAAAAATAAGATGGAACTATGTTTCCTGACATTTAAATATGATAAAGTAAATAAAGAAACAAACAAATTGCAGAAGGGTGTATATAATATAGCTCTATTTTTGTTCATAACCTGCAAACATAAAAGTTCATGTGCACAGAAAAACTTGGAAGAATACATACTAAGCCATTAATTATACTTACATTTGGGCAGTGGAATTGGAGTCAGCTTGGGTGAAAACTGTGACTCTTATTTTATATTTTCCTATATATAAATCTTAACTACAAACAAATATCATTCTTACAACCTAAAAATGCCCAAAATCACTCACAAAAAGCAAAATAAAGTTAAAAATAAAATTGTTGGAAAGAAGGAATACATTTACTATTCTTTACAGATTATCTTAACTAGAAAAACCCAAAGAATTAATTGAAACTATTAAAATTAATGAGTTTAATCATGTAACTGTTTATAAGATACCTAACCCTCTAAAATATCTTATGAATTTTCTAATCACAACCAGCTAAAAGGTATAGTGTTAAAGTGTAAATGATCAAGAATAGTATTTTTGACTTGCTTTTTCCACTATCCATTCCATGGTTTCTTTGTCCCTATCCAGAACCTCATCTAGCTTTCTTTTCCTGGTGGAATGACCAAGACTCCATTCCTAAAGAGTCTGAATCCTCAATGATCTTGACTTAATGTGAGTAGTATAATTTTCCATCAGCTTTCTTTTGGGATATGAGGGAACTTAAGGATAGCCCAGAGAATCCCCTAGTTTCTACATATAGGCCTTTAACTATTTAGCAGTAACCCAATTTTCCTCTTGGTAATTAGGATAAATCACCCTAGCCCTTGGACTAATTCCCTTCTTTCTCTTTTCGCTAAGTGGTGTGAGAATTCCAAATCAGCCAGGTGGCAGTCTTATGTTCCAATTCAATACAACTATTGTTGTATTCCCAGTACACTATTCTTCCCTTGGAAAGCAAACCCCCCAAACTATCAGATCTCATAACTACAGGAAAAGAAGCAAAATTTCTGTAAGTAGGTAAAAACTGAAAAACAATAAGTTATTAATTAGCTCAAGTGTTAAGTGAACAAACAGAATAAAAGATTATACATTCTATGTGGTACACTAGAAAAAAAAATTGGAACCATGCAATGAGATCAGGGTATTATAACAAAGGGATATTCAAAGAATACTCAAAAAAGAGATCTTGGAAATTAAAAATAAAATAGAAGAAAAAGGTTTAATTCAATAGAAGAAGATGAAGATAAAGCTGCTAGGAATCTCACGAAAGGCAAAATAGGAAAATTTAAAGATAGAAAATGAAAGAGAAAAGATAATAAAATTATAGGACCAGTCCAAAAGTCCATCATTCAACTGATATAATTCCAGGAAAAAGAAAGAGAGAGAGAGAAGGGAACAATGGAAAATATTTAACAAAATAGTTTTTTTAATTTCCATAATTGAAGAATGTGAGTTTCTTAACTGAAATAGCCCACTGAATGCCCTTAGCAGTAAAAGAAAATAGATCCACCCCAAAGTTCTTCATCAATTATTGCAGAAACTTAAAACAAGAAAAAGATCCTAGAAGCTTCCAGAGGGAGAGAAAAAGTCACATACAAAAAGATGAGGTAAAAGAATTTCACTACACTCGAAGTGATAAACAACCAGAAAAGTGCTTTCAAGATGGTAAAGGAAAATTATTTCAATCCAAAATTAAATATCCACCCAAACTATCAGTTAAGTGTAAGGATAAAACAAAGATACTGTCAGTCATAAAATATTTTAAAATTTGCCTCCCATGAACCTTCTTCTGGAAGCTTCTAAAACCTGTTTCACCAAACCAGGAGAATAAACCAATAAAAGAAGGAATGGGAGCCAATAAAAGACATGATAAGAATGTCCAGGGTGTGGCTCTCACAGCAAATGGGGAAGGCAACTAATCTATATTGGAATAGTTAAGAATACTCCAGAACGGACTTTTCCATTAAAATAAAACTGATAGACAATTTGGTATGTCTGAATATCTTGAGAGGGTTTAACAATAACAAATAATCTGTGGTTATTTTTAAAAATAGCACCTGAAAAATTAAGCAAATTTATTAACTGGAAAGGAAGAGAAAGTAGTATAGAAAAACAAAAACAAAACAGTAATACCCAACTAATTATATAATTTCCAGAAGACAAGATTAGGCATTACACATTTTAAAAAGCATTGAGAAGATAATAAGGCATTTAGTACATAAGTAAAAGATGATTAATTTCGTTTTTAGATCTAATTAAAAGAAAAAAGAAATGGTTCAACACGGTTTCAGAGACAATAAAAATGTTACACCTTCAAGTGATTAAACCAGTAGACTCCAAGCCTATCACCATAACTCTTGATTCCTGACTGGAATGAAAGAGATCAAATAGAACCCCTGGTTGAGTTTATCAATCAGGCTTCCACAGGAAGCAAGTGGAAGACTCCAGGAAGGTTTAGAGAAGGGATTATTTACGAGGTATAGGGAGAAAGCAAAGAAGAATGAGATGCCCCCAGGCTAGTAAGAACTGGTGTTACAACATGTACACATAAAGAAACTAGAGGAGGAAGCTAAACCCAGTGGAAAAGAGTGTGGAAGGTCACCTTGAGAGGAGCTGTGACCCTTAGCCTTGGATGGCAGTTACATAGCCAGCTCCAAGACAGGGAAGAAGCAGGGAAATAGAGGACCTAACCTCACTGTGCGCCTTCCCTCTGACCCCCTGCAGGGACTCCTTTTGGGACAAATCCAGTTGGGAACAAGAGGTGAAATGAACTTGTTAAAGGCATTTACACAGGTCAGCAGGGTGGGAATGGAAAGCATCTGGCTCAGGGCACACACCATTTTACATGGTTGCTTTTATCCCACTTGGTACGGCTAATTGCCACATTAAGATAATATTGCATCACTGTGAAAAATTACACACTTTCTTTTCTGCGTGTTTCAACTACAAGGCCAAATACTACTACTACTACTACTACTACTACTACTACTACTGATGATTCAAAATTTCTCAACAACCATTTTAGTGGAGCATTCTTTGGACACATTCTGATCCATTTGAAAATGAAGAAAAATATTTACGCAGAAAATTAACTCAGTGCATTTTGCATGTGACCAAAGGCAGAGAGGATTATGCAATGGAGGGCAGGGCCATGAACAAAAGAAATTTTGGAAATGCATTTGAAGGGCCAGCATTAATATCATTTGGGGAAGGGGCGATTATTTGATTTCTTTTTTTGCAGTGGAATTGGATGGATGGAAGAAACACTCAGGATATGGGGCAGATAATTCTTACAAAATTACCTGCAATGAAACAATGTGTTTCCTGATTCTAAAACACAATGGAAATCTGATCCTAGCTTTCAAAATGTATCTCATCCACAAGTATGTTTCCATACATCAATATCTTTCACCAAGGAGTCATTGATCACACACTCCATGCTTGTGCTCGGGCACCATTCTAGGGGATATTGATGCCACAATCAAAAGATAAGATTGTCTCAGCTCTCATGAAAGCTTTGTTCAATTAAATCTTGTGCAGAAGTCCGTTATATTTACACAGAAGATAAAAGATGAATGATGATAAGAGCAGAGGTACGCTAGTTTAATTAGCTGTGTGGAGCTTGGAGACCTCTGTGTCTCCCCATTCTTTCTGTTGTTTGGATCCCCGTACATCAGTATGAAGCCACTGTCTTTATAAGCTTCAGAATACTGGCATCTCAGGGTTAGGAAATAGCAGTCTCTACAGGAAGGATTAGATTTAAGGAAATCCAAGAAAGATGTTTGCCCATATTTGTCATTTAAAACTTCTAGGGACTTATTTAATTATTAAGTTTTAGAATACTCTTATTTTATAATCCACTCATTCATTCAATAAACGAGTGCCTTCTGTTTGCAAAGCACTGGGAATCCATGCTGAAAAGACAAAATCTCCCAACCTTCCATGATGTCCATTCTTGCCAGGAAGGTAGGTTTTAAATACTTAATTACATAACTGGTTATTGAATTCCAGCTGTGGGTTAAAAAGCTAACAACATAGTTCCAAATCAAAAGTTCTTCCTTGTTTCTTGTTTAAACAGAATCAATTTAGAAAAGAAATACATGATTTCTCTGAGTGTGTGTGTATGTGTGTGTGTGTGTGTGTGTGTGTGTGTGTGAAGTTTGATATTATCCAAGCTTACTTATTCTGGGAATAATTTAATTTTTAATGAAAGGGTGAAAATTAGATGAAATGTCCCCAGACCTCAAGTTTATTTTAAAAGTAAAAGTCAGAATGTGATTTTTAAAAAAAGAAAAATTACTTGTTATGGGTGCCATGAAGAGAAAGTACAGGATGTTTTGAGAGTGTGGACCTGGGAAGGCTTCCTTGAGGAAGTGACATTGGCGAGGATTACCAGTTGGTTGATGGGAATTAATTAGTTCAGGATTGCAAACTCAAATTCCTTTGGGAGGGGGCAGATAGGTAACAAAAATGTGTGCATCTGACAGGGGATAAGACTGAAAGAAATATTAAGGCCCAAGGTAGACTGGAGGAAGTCTACTGGCCTTAAGGCATTCAAATTCAAACTTTAAAAATCTATTTTGTTTGGGCTGGCCAAACAAAAGAGGTCTGCAGCCAAAAACAGCAGAAAAGCTGGCACACCCCTCCTGCTCAGACAATTCAGGCAGGGGGAGCAGCAGGTGCAACAGCCCTGAGGCAGGAGGGAGCCATCTGTTTTGATGAGCTGAAAGAGAGCAATGGAGGTAGAGGGCAGAAGCCGAAGGACAGAGAGACTCCGAAGGGCAGGTGGAAGGAAGAGAATCAGAGCACTCAGGCTCATCAGCCCTTCCGGGGTATGGTCTCTACTCCAAGTATCCTTGGATGCATGCAAGGGCAGCAGTGTAGGAAAGAATTAAGAGCAGACAGTTAGCAAGCTGCTGTGGTGGTTCCTTATCTTTCCTCAGTTTTTTTTAGACCACATTGCTTAAATAACTGTGCATTTTCATGCAGTCTTACCCTGGTTTTCCTCAGTCTAGATAACCAAGCTGGACACTTCCTTCTTGGTCATGACTGTGACAAAGAAATCACAGGTGTCTGTGTATGGAATGGAAAGCCTGAAATGAAAACCTGACAGCCCATACATAGAATCATCTATCTGCTGGCAGATACGGCCTTTCATTCACTTTCCTGAAACCATTATGGGTGAGACAGACTCTATCCTCCAGAAATTCACATGACTGGGGAGAAAGATTCTCAAGCCAATAATATTAAACCCTGTGGTGCCAACAATGCTAACATAAATCCTAGGCATGATGGGAGCACCAAGAACACATGCCTAACCTGCCCCTGGAAAACCAGGTGTGGCTTCACCTGTAAATCTAAAACTCACTGCTAGATTTATCATTTGGTTCAGTGTTTTAAAAGTAATTCTTATTTAGAGATTCTCTCATACAGACTTTTGTCAGGTAACAGACATAAATGAATACAATTATATGATTTGTGTGAATAAATAACACGTGATGTTGGTTTGCCCACTCTCTTGGCGGCCCCACTCTTGGTTCTCAAAGACCAAGGAGAAGGGAAGTGCTGTGAGTCAGCTAGTCTCCATGATGTTTATTGCAAGGTGAAAACTTGAAGATAGGAAAAAATTGAGTAAGCCAGACACATTTGCTTCTCCTTTTAAAAAAAGGAAATGACAAACTGTTGCAATTTTCACACACAGCTCAATATGATGTAGTTATATTTTTGTTGTTATTGTACAAGAGAAATGGGATGAGCATTCTGATGTTAGGATTAACTCACTTTTTCCCAACTTACATGTTTATTGACGTATTTGGGCTCAAAATAATTTCTTTCCACTTTTTGCCTTCTTATGAGTTCATATTAAATATATTCACAGGACATTAAAGTTACAAAAAAAATATCGGGATTAAATGTCATTCCCTTAGTAAAAACTATTTCCCTTGATGTAGTAATAGTCATTCCTCATGTGATGACTCTAAATCTAAATCTAGATTTTTAACTCTTTAGGTTTATATTAAGGTTTCACACCAGAGCTATTTTGTCCTTGGATAATTGACATAAAATCTTGGGGTGTTGGAAAATCAGCACATGAAGTGGTCGTTTGTTTCTGCTCCTGAGGGAAGGGGTCTGTACTGTGATCCCTGAGGAAGAGGAAGACTTTCAGCTTTCAGCATGTGAGCGGATGACATGGAAGTTTCTTTAACTTCCATGAATAAGAATGAAGCAAAGCTGTGGGACAGCAGATCAGTCCAGAAATCAGTCATCATCATGCTGACTGATCTGTTTTCATCACATTGGTCTAATATCTTTATTGTGCAATGGAATTATTTATTCCAGAGTATTCATGCATAAATGCCTCAAGAGCATCTTTCAATTGATATATCTTCTGTCATGGCTATCCTATGTCTCTTAAGCAAAAGGCAAACTTTGAGAAGCACCGACTAAGATGAAAGTTCTCCTTCCCACTCTTAGAGGTCTGTACCTTTAATATGGCAAACACATCATGGGGAAAGTAAACCCCAGAAAGCAGAAGGGGTAGAATGGAAAGAATCAGAAGCACTAGCTTTGAATTCCAGACTCCTGAGTCCTAGCCAGCAGTTGATGGTTGGGTGACAGGAAAATGGGAGAAGATTTACCCCAGTAAGATCTGGACAGATGCCAGAGTCAATGCGGTGGGCTGTGGTTGAGAGCAGAGCTGCAGGCCTGTGGGGGCACCCGGAACAGTGTATGTTCAAATGGCAGCAGGAGGGGAGAGGAAAGAATGGTTGGGATAGAAGTTCAAGCGCATAGTGTGACTAAGCCAGGTATTAGCAGCTCAGCAGTACCAGGTCCTACCTGAGGAGGACCCAGCCTGCCAGGGTATTCTCTGCCCTGAAAAGACTTGGATCAGTGTCTCTCTGAACTTAGGTATCTAAACTGGTGAAGCTCATACTCCTTAGCTTGACACCAAAGTACTCCGGGGGTCTCATGTTAATAGAACTTACTCCTCCCACCTACACATGAATGCTCTCTCTACATCACAACGAAATAGCTAGTTTATGCATCCAGAAAGCACTCAGCACTTTCCCAGAGCCATTTCCTCACACTACTCCCACTACCTGGGGTACCCCATCTCCCCACACCCATCATTACTCGTCCAAACCCTCAGCTCCTTCAGAGCCCAGGGCAGAAACATCCCTCCCATGGAAGACTCTCAGATAGGAGCTTCCTGTCCTCACAAATCTCGTGGCACTTTCTTTTTATTTCACATTGCCACTTTGTGTTTTGCATTAGTTATTTGTATCTACGGCTGACTCCTTTACAGGACCAGAAGCCCCTGGGAGAGAGGTCAAGTCCGTGTGCATTTTTGTACTGACCACAATACCTGGGCTCAGTGCCTTGAATAAAGTGGTTGCCCAATAAATGCTTATTGGGTTGGTCACCAGCTATATTGTTGCCTTGCCTGTTCTACAGAGAGTAATAAGTAACCATAATTTAGTGGCTCCTCTAGGTACACAAGTTATTGGAGCAGAACAAGAGCGGAGAAGGCAAACCACTACCCTACAAAGTATAAACAGTGAAGTTTGTGTGTATGTTTTTAAACTGATACAAAAACATATTTCCAAAGAATATTGCTCCTACAGGTAACAATAAATCCATTTATGATTAACTGCAGCACAGATTTTCCGTAAACTTCAAAGGAATTAAAGGAATGAAGTGAATGGAGGGCTTGAGGATAGGAATTTCAGACGTCCCCACGTCCCCTGGGAGTGGGTGTGTGGAGAAACAAGAAAACCAGATTCCCTCCTGCAGTGGAAGTGTGTTCCTATGAGTGTACACAGATGGGTTGTTTCAAGACTTTAGACATTCCTGCTTCACTGACAGCAAAGGAGGGAGAGATTACAGGAAGCCTGCTGCCTACTTCCGCCCACTCCAAGGGCCACAACCAGGACGGTTCCCTCCCTTCTCCTCTTAGTTTCCTTCCCAGCACGGGCTGATCTGCTATGAATCCTACTTTCAATGGAGACAAAAGCAAAGGGACATTGAGATGTAGGTCAGGAGGAATTCACCTTGTTAGACTAGCTAATCATGAGGTCTGACTGGCTCGTTTCATTAATCTGGTTTTTGTGATTGGGATAAAAGACCTTGTACGAGTATGCAAGACTGATTTTCGTTCTGGAAATGAACGCGTTGTCCTCACCTAATGTGTTGTCAAAGTCCCCATGGCTTTTGCCCTCAGGGGTGTTGGGTGCCCTTGAGAGGCTGCAAAAGTCAGCCTGGCTCCCATAGCTACTGAGACAAGCAGAGGCTGAGAGAGAGGAGCCTTCACACTACAGGGCCAGAGAGAGCACTGCGACAATGTCCTACTGCTGCTCACATTCTATGACTCAACTACCATCGCAGTGGAAGAGATCGCCTTTGCAGCAGTCTGGGTAACTTGACGCTGGCTCATGTGAAGAGAGAGCAGGGCTTTGGAAAGGCAAACAGATCTTCATTATTTCATGTTAGGAAAATATTGCCTATGGAGTAAAAGCCAAGGATTCAAATGTAGATGGAAACACAGACAATTTAAATGAGATAATCTAAAGTATAAGTTTAATTCAATTGAGTTAATCAAATCCCACGTATTTTCATTTTAAAACTCCATTTTCATTAAATCCAGTTGCTTCCCTCTATGACTTTGGTTTTAAATGAATGTCAGCAATTATTACAATGAATCTTTCCCCTCTCCCCACCCTCCCCCACTCTCCGCCCCCTCAGCTTTCAAGGTACAGATGCCATCAGTAGAAGGTTGCACCTACCAAATCCAAGTGCCTCCCATTCAACACAGGGGTGACACTTACTAAGGACAACTTTAAGTGAATGCACTTTAAAATACTGTTTCTTAGGGAGGAGTTAAGATGGTGGAGGAGTGGAGGAACCCTAAGTTTGTCTCATCCCTCAAATACAACAAAAATACCGAATTTCCTTTGTTCTTTCTGCTCTCTTGCTCATCTTGTCCCCTTGCCCTCTAGAAAAAGGTTGACCAATGCGTGTTCCTCAGACTTTCTAAGGGATTAGCAATTTGGCTCTGGTAAATTCTTCACACTTATCTTTCACCAACATCAGAAGTCAGCAGTTCAACTCCTAAATCTCATTCCTTCAAACTGACTGACGCAACATTAGCCAGAAAGGGCATACTACTGCCCCCTCTCCACTGTTTGGGCAGGTGTCCAACCTCCTCCCCACCAAATGGAACCTGGTGGAATTATTCTCTCAGGCCGTCACTGTCTTCCGAGGCCAAACCAGCCTTATGGGGCCTGCTATTTTTCTTGCGGGCGTTAATCACCTTCTTATGAAAAGAGATAAGCATCTGTGGCTCCATGTAAGTGCTTCTGCTGGCTCTGTGGGCATGGGTTTGCTCTAGACGAAAGTCCCCACAATCTATCAAGTGCAACCCCACCACAAAAGCATCACAGCTGATTTTATTACAGTTGTTGGACTTTACAAAACTGAATTCTCCAGAGCTTTGAGGTTAGGAATTTTATGGAAAAATTGAGAAAACAAACTTTCACTAGCAATTTGACTGAATATCTTATTGACCTCTGCTTTCAAACAGTATACAAATACGAATTTGGGGATTGTTGTTACTACTCCATCATTGTGTGATGGAAGACCGTCTTCTGTCTTTTGGGAGTATTGAGTCCTGGAATTCTTCCCTGGTCACTGAAATGGTGAAATAGTCAAATTCCCAGAAGAACCTCAAACCAAGATGAATGCCTCTATAAACGACTGAACTGTTAAGATCTGTGAAATCAGAAGCTTTTTTGGTGGTCGTGGTTGATTTTAATACAACTGGCTATTCATAAATGTCATATCATAAAACTAGCAGTGATTCTTAACATTGACCACACTTAGAATCATCTGGAAGCTTTAGAACATGTATTGATGCTTAAGGCCCTACCCAAGACTGATTGAATCAAACTCTCTCCAGGAACAGGGCATGGGTGATGGAATTTCTCACAACTCCCTAGATGACTCTATTATGCAGCAAGAGACAAAAACCACCAACCTATAGGCTGAAATGCAAATTTAAGACATAGAAAACAGGAAAAAAAAAAGCTAATCTCTTAATTAACTAAATTCTCAATCATCTTAATTAACTCAACTTTTATCATAGGCACTTCAAATAAATTCCAAGATGTCCAAGTCCCCAAATTGCTGTTTGGGGGACAAAAAGAAAGCCAAAGGATTTTATTTGTGCTGACTGTACAATGTAAAACAATAGGCCTTAGTTCTAAGGGACCTCGTTAGATAGCATTTCTGGAGACTTGATGACAGGAAAGCAGTGGAGATCCTTGACTCAAGGTAGTCCCAGGAGCAAGGCTGCTCTGCTTCCTCATCCCACAAAGGGGAGGCAGGAGCGTCTAGAACTATGTTCCCAGTAAAGTCCTTCACTGATTCACAGGGAAGAAATAGGCCATCCCTTAGACCTGGAGAAGTAAATACTTTATTATTATTTTTTTAATTTTTTTACTTTAGAGAGAGGGGAGGGGCAGAGGAAGAGACAGAATCTCAAGCAAGACTCCTCCCTGTGTGCACAGCCCAACCCAGGTATTGATCCCATAACCCTGATTCATGACCTGAGCCGAAATCAAGAGTCAGTCACTGAACCAATGGAGCCACCGAGGCATCCCAGGAATATTTTTTTTTTTTAAGATTTTATTTATTTTACAGAAAGACACAGCAAGAGAAGGAACAGAAGCAGGAGTGGGAGAGGGAGAAGCAGGCTTCCTGCTGAGCAGGGAGCCCGATGAGGGGCTCCATCCCAGGACCCTGGAATCATGACCTGAGTGGAAGGGAGATGCTTAACACAAGAGCCACTCAGGCATCCCAGGAATAAATACTTTAAAGAGATAAGTGAAGTCTTCTATACATAGAAGATAATATTCTATTATCTGGTGTCCTCCTTCCATTGTTCATCAGAGCTCCATTAATCAGTAGGAATTGGAACACTCTGGTGAAGTGACTAAGGCCCCCCCTTAACCTAGGATGACTCCACTTTCAGAAGTTGCACTGTGGCCAGCAAGACTATGGTCTGAATGATGTCCTCATCTGTTTCCAGGAAAGGATTGACTCATGCCCACAGGATTTAGCTGAGTTATTATTATTTTATATTTCCAGGGAATTCTCTTTAAAGTTGATTTTATTCATCACTAACTCTAAATATCAATTTTAAGAAATGACGGGCTATCTGAAGGTTAACAAACATTTGCAAGATATGTCTAACATCTCATTGTTCTGGTGGTTTTTTTTGAGTAACTCAAGCTTCACTGTGTTGTGCTGCCAAGTGGGAAATGGTCCCTACTGAGGCCCAAAGTCTGGAAGGTGGTGGCTCTCAGACTCTAGAGGGCTTCAGAATCACCTGTTGAATTTGAATCTTCATTTTAAAGACACACCCCAGGTGCCTCTGAATTAGTAGGCAGTCCTCAGACCCCAAAGGTAAGAGATGACTACAGGAACCCAGTTTGTGTGTTTTCAGCACAAGGACAATGACTACAGTATCAGTCACATCTGACAATGGTCTCCTGGAAATAAACGGGATTCTTTTAGTCCAGACCTTATTATTAATGTTTACAATATGAATAAAATTCTGAGGCCTTACTGCCCAGCTTAAGTCTCTAAGGGAAATAGCAAGAAAACCATCATCTGCAACTGAAAGATACCTATGAGGCCTTTCCCTTGATGGAAGAAATTTTTATCTCTGAGAGCAATTCTTATCTCCAGTGTTATTAACATTTGGATCTTAACCTTTATCTTTGGGTCTATTTTGTATTTTGCATTTTAAAAACCTGTATCTACACATGACCCAGTTTAACTTAATGAAAATTATTATTATTGCTGTATGTTTGACTTCAATATTGATTTTACGGAGAAAAGAGGCACCCAGCTTTTTTCTTTTTTTTTTTTTTTAAGGATTTTATTTATTTATTTGACAGACAGAGATCACAAGTAGTCAGAGAGGCAGGCAGAGAGAGAGAGGAGGAAGCAGGCTCCCTGCTGAGCAGAGAACCTGATGTGGGGCTCAATCTCAGGACCCTGGGATCATAACCTGAGCCAAAAGCAGGGGTTTTAACCCACTGAGGCACCCAGGTGCCCCTAGGCACCCAGCTTTAGGTGGCTGGCACATAGGAAGCTAATAGAAGTATTTGTGGGTTGCCTATTTGTCAAATAAGAGATTTGACTAAATGTTTCACATGGCATATGATGGTTCTCAATAGAGACCAGGGACTGCAGAGGAAGTTTAGGGATCTGCTGTGGGAAAGGTTAAAGGGTGGTGGTGAAGAAAGTGTTCATAAAGGAAGCAGATATCTGTGAAGTAGAGAGACTTCAACAGGGTGCAAGGATATTCCCAGAAAAACCTCAAGCCAAGAAGGCTGCTTTTCATAATGGTGGACGAGGGAATAGAATGGGGTCCATGAAGGCCACCCATGGGTCACTGGCAGGACAGGGGGAAGATGGCCTCCTTCAGTATTTTCCTGGTCTAACGGAAGTAGGTAGTAGATTTGGAGAGGTAGAGGCATAGAGATGGAGACAGAGAGGTATGAGAGAGAGAAAATGAGAGAGAGAGAGAGAGAGAGAGGCAAGGATGGTACATAAAACAAGGCTTCCAGGAGCACCTGGATGGTTCAGTCAGTTGAGCAGCCAACTCTTGGTGTCAGCTCCGGTCATTACTTCTGGGCGGTGAGATCAAGTCCTGTATCTGGCTCCAAGCTCAGCAGGGATTCTGCTTGAGGCTTCTCTTTCCCTCCCCCTCTGCCCTTCCCTCTCCTCTGCCCTCCCTCTGCTCTCACTCTCCGTCTCTATCTCTCAAATAAACAAATTTTCAAAACAAATCAAACAAACAAAACAGAAGAAAAAAACAAGGCTTCCAAGACAGATAGCTATATTTATTGTGAGCTCTAACCATAGGCACTAACAATCATAGAGGCCAAATCTAGTCTTATCGGTTCTTTTAGATAAAGCACAGAAAGGTTAAATAACTTGCCCGAAGTCCTACTGAAGCTAAAATTCTAATACACCAGGCAGTCTGACTCCAGAAACTGCATGATTAACTCCTCTGCTTTAGAACTGGAAAAAAAAAAAAAAAAAAAAAAAAGGAAAGGAAAAAAAAGATAGCTCACAGAGTAGGAATGCTCTATGTTCTGATCATCTTCATCGACCTTTCCTATCAAACTTAAAATCATACCTAGGACACAAACAAAGAAGATTTTAGAATACCAATAGGTTAGTTTTTAAAATATGCAGACTGGGATCTGGCAGCTGTTTGTTCATCAATTAAATAAAACAAAATAAAACAAGATAAAAGGGCTGCTTACCACGAATGGATAAGGAAGATGTGGTCCATATACACTATGGAGTATTATGCCTCCATCAGAAAGGACGAATACCCAACTTTTGTAGCAACATGAACGGGACTGGAAGAGATTATGCTGAGTGAAATAAGTCAAGCAGAGAGAGTCAATTATCATATGGTTTCACTTATTTGTGGAGCATAACGAATAGCATGGAGGACAAGGGGAGATGGAGAGGAGAAGGGAGCTGGGGTAAATTGGAAGGGGAGATGAACCATGAGAGACTATGGACTCTGAAAAAAAATCTGAGGGTTTTGAAGGGGTGGGGAGTGGGAGGTTGGGGGAACCAGGTGGTGGGTATTAAAGAGGGCACGGATTGCATGGAGCACTGGGTGTGGTGCAAAAACAAAGAATACTGTTATGCTGAAAATAAATTAAAAAAAAAAAAAAAAAGGGCTGCTTACCACATCCCAGCAATTTAAAAAAGAGAGACTGGATACCTACAGTTAAAGGGATGGTGCTGTTTACCAGCCATCACCAAGAGAGTTAAAACGGGCCCCAATCCCTCTATTTCTGAGTGTCTTTATATTACCACAAATGGTACTAACAAATCTTGCTCTTTCACTCTAAGTACGTTATCTGTGGGGAGTTGATTTATATGATTTTTTTTTTCCTTACCATTTTATTCTAGAAGTTTTCAAACATACTGCAAAGTTGACAGAATTTTCCACTGAGCCTCCAGGACACGCGGCAGCGGGATTGCCAGTGCTGGGTTATCCAGCATATGTGTTAGGAATGGTTCTCTTGACTGGTCTTTAGCTGTCCGAGTCCCCTCCCAGTGCCCGGCATAATACTTGTTATTACTGGAGTGTTTGGGAGGGAAGCTGATCATCTACTGCGCCTGAGGCAAGGATAAGAGATGAGCAACTCATGAAGGATTCCAAAGGAGCAAAACACGGGGTCTTTGTATGGTGTGCATGTTGTTACTGGTAAACCCTCGATGCATACTTGCAATCAACAATCACCTGGTGGTAAAAGTTTTGTAAAGTTATCAAGAGATCGAGTATCTCAAGCTAAGATTTCTTAGAATCCTTTTTCTCCCTTAATCTCACTCTTGCTTTGCTTTTCACCCACACTGGTAGTAGAATGGGAGAAAACGCACCTGGTGCATAAAGGGACATTCACTCTCACATGGACTGGCCAAAGAATCCCAGATGCGCTTGAACTTCTACTCCAACAATAATTGCCCTTGTGGCAGCTGTTTGAGCTTAGAGGCCAAGTTCAAATTTATAGGCACCTCAACCTTTCTCTCTTTAGAAAACTGACATCATCGACTCACTAAAATACCTAGACATATTTCAAGGAAGACATGCACCCTGACCCACAGCTGTGACAGCCATTGCCTGCCTTTCAGTGAAATTGTTGGTTAAAGATAAAGAAAGATATTTAAGGGTTGAACTGTCTTTCCACAAAAAGGTATGTTAAAGTCCTAATTCCCAGTACCTCAGAATGTGCCTTATTTGGAAACAGGGTCTTAATAGATTTAAACAAGTTCGGATGAGCTCCATAGAGTGGTCCCTAATCCAACAAAACTTGTGTCTTTATAAAAGGGGGACATTTGGACATAAAGACAGGTGTAAACTTTGGGAAAATGTCAAGGGAAAAAGAAGACAGAGATGAGGTGATTTATCTGCAAAACTCTAGAAGGTCAGGGAGAGGATAGAACAGATCCTCTTTCACAGCCTTCAGAGGAACCAACCCTGCCAACACCTTGATCTCAGACTTCTAGCCTCCAGAATTGTGAGACAGTCACCTTCTCTTATTTAAGCCACAAAGTAACCATCTGTGGTACTTTGTGACAACAGTTTAATGCAGGGGTATTGGCAGGGGCTGAGACCACTGCCTTTGAGAATATCTCACACAAGACTAAAAGCAGTGGTGAGAGAAAAAAAAAAAAAATCAATTGTACAAATTTCCTTCCAACTGATGTATCAGCATTCTGAAGATCTCCTTTAAAATGTTAAAATAATATATTCTAGAGAGTCTTAGAGACCATACCTGCTAATAACTCCTTTGGCCTTGGAATGTGGCTTCTTTCACTTTCATTGAAACATGTAAATGTGCAATATTTTTCACAAGGATGAAAGAGTAAGTCTCACAGAATACAGGTGTGTGACGGGTGAATATATCTGGGTATGCAATTCTGCATTCTCCTACCTGAACTTGACAACATCATTATTCCTTTCTTCTTACAGCATGTGCTTAGAATGATATAGGAAGTGAGAGGTTAGATATTTTTTAATAGATAATTCTTCCCCCCAAACTTTTGGAGGACTGTAGAATTTAATTCCCAGCTTTTCCCTACCCTCAAGCCTAGAAATCAAATGAAAGAGAGCAATACCAATGGCCTGTTCTTCATAACTGGAAGGCCTCATGGGTTTTACTTATTGCCAGTCATTTCACAGAATTCACAGTCCTTGTAGCATGGTCCAGATACTTTGGCTTCTTTCTTCATTCCTTTCAGCAAAACTGTAATTGCTGTTCAGTCTCTGTCCTCCTAATTCCTGTGGGCCCAGCCCTCCAATACCGGAATTTCATTCAAAGTCATTCAGCTTATGAAACAGAAAGCAGCTCTCCCTCCTTGGGGCACTGTAGGATAACTGGAATTTGACTATGGACCAACCAGCTGCAAGGTAGGTCACTCTAAACTGCCATGACTGTGAGGACATGCTCAAGGGAGGTCAGGACCTCTGGTCCTCAGAGCCAGAATTATGTCACATACACACAGGCACCCCTCTTTCCCCCAAATGTTACCTAAACTGGGTCAAAATTCACTGAGCTTCTGTGACTTTTCTACAACAGTGAAGATAATTTTAGTAATTCTTTTCTTTTATGTCATTTTTGATTGGATATAGAAGTATATTCCATTTGTGTGTGTACATGTGTATGTACATAGCCTATCTAAAAATAAAGATAAATTCAACATTTAGCTTTCCATGCTATGTGATTATCATCAATAGATTAATGAATCTTTATTAAGCCATGGATCCAGCCCAAGGCTAAGTGCGGTGAGGGCTTTAACAGAAGAATAAGGAACGGTGTCTGTCCTAAAGGTAGATTTGTGCTAATTGAATAAGCAAAACTACCTATCCTCTCACACTCAAAGCATAATTATTTTCAAAACCTATGGTGAGTACTGTATAGAGGTATTTAGCTCCAACTATGATATGAGCCCAATGAAAGAGGTTGGTTTGACTTCAACAACCAGTATAAGCTTCACCAAGGACATCAGATATGAGCTGCCCTAAAAGAGAAAAATGACCAAAAAAGCTGAGGAACAGGGTCTGACATATTATATAAGCAGAACACAAAACACAGAAACAAAGCCATGGAAATGAGACTGGACATGATCTGTGTTGAGATAATTAATGTGTCTCATCCAAGAAGGCTGCAAATCTGAGTGGAGGTACATCACAGACAGATATGTTCTCTGTCCTTCTTTTATCCTTTAGTTTTCTTCTTTCCTTTAGCAAATACTTATTGAAAGTCTGTTAGATGCCTGGTATTCCTCAGGTACCAGGATGAGGGGCAGCATCCATTGATATGTAGCTTACATTCTAGCCGATAGACAAAATAGGAGGCTGATAACAAAAAAGGAGGGTTGGAGGAACGTGGAACAAAGTCTTAAAATTTTGAGGAAATTGAGAGGAAGAAATTACTTGGAATTGACAATAAGCATCAAGAACAGCTACTGCATCTTCAGACCCAGGGGTCAATGGGGTGTGGGAGAAACTGCCCCACTTGAGAAGCAGGCACAAAATCAATGTCCTGAGGAGAAAGCAAAGATTCGGTTAGGTCTAGAAGATGAAGTGCATATCCTGAAAAGAGGTCAGGGACATGTGGTGTATTGCTGATGACAGCGATTTATAAACCACCAGGTAGAAGTGTTTGGAGACAAGAAAAGGTAAGAGCTGGAATCAACCTCATAGCCTTGGGCCCAACAGGAAAAAAAAAGTGTGTGTGTGTGTGTGTGTGTGTGTCTGTATTCACTAGTCAGTTCCAAGTTGGTCTAGATAAAGGAAACCTAATTTGCTAAAGGATTATATTCCTTAGATACATCTTTTGCTCTTTATCTTTCTGCAGAAGGACGGGCTCTCCTTTACAGTGATGACATCTCCCTTCATTGTTCACCACCAACCTTTCATCCTTCACCGTCCTCCACACCTTATCTGCCAGCAGTAAAGGCCCTATTCCCTCCATCCTGCTAGAAAAAAATTCTCTCTACTTTTTGGGAAACTCCTCAGACTCTGGAAGCTTCCCTGTATCCATTAAACACACACGCATGCCCTGCCAACTCCGCTGGCTTCTACACAAAGATTGTGTGGCTACGGTTGTCCAGCCGCATCTAGCACTGGAAGTACGTGGGTATGAGAAACAAGTTTTCACATAGTCAGACTAAATTATCATTCCATCTTCTATACAACATATCATAAAATTGTTATCTTTTGAGGAAGCAACTGAATAGCATGCACCCAAAAAATGTTGGAAAAACTATGATAGAAGTGTGTCAGGCTAATAAAAATATTGTGCTGCCTTCATAAATTTTGTGATATAGATAACATTTGCCAGCTTTTTAAATTCTGCAATCCTGGGTCTCCTGGGTGGTTTAGTCAGTTGAGCATCTGACTCTTGATTTTTGCTCAGGTCGTGATCTCAGGGGCATGAGACCGAGCCTTGTGTTCGGGGTCCCTGCTCAGCTCTCTCTCTCTCTCTCTCTCTCTCTCAAAATAAATAAATAAATAAATGAAATCTTTAAAATAAAATTTGTAATCCTTAGCATCTCTTTTCTCATTAAAATAGATATTCCCTTTTATAACTGATTTTGTATTTCTAATGTGCATTCTTTTTCTTTTTCTTAGAGAAGACCTTTGCCAGATTGTATGAGCCCTCAAGATACGTCAAAGAAACTGAGCATTCGAACTCCTAGTCTGAGGAACATTGCAGCCTCTCAGGTCTACCAGGCCTTTTCACCGTGTCAGAATCAGAAGTTACAAGGCAAGGCAGAACCTGACCAGTGGTAATTTCCACTAAGAGCAGGTTCTCCCTCCACCGCCCCAATGACTTATCCATGTTGAACATTTTGATGCCATGAAAAAGTGGAGAAATTCCCTGATCCCCACCCCCAAACTCCATGCCAGTAGTTTTCCTTTTCCTACATGTCTCTTCATTTCCTGATACTGGCCTGGGCTTGAAGCAAAGATGCCTGAACCCAGCCAGAAAGGCTGTTACTATTATAGTTTGGGCCTAAGAGAAGCAGGAAATACCAACAACTTTATGTGAACTCTTCTCCAATGAAGAGCCAACCTGAATGTGTAAATGTGGGGCCCTTGACTATTTCAGATGATACACAGATAAGATCTGCACATTTGGAAACACCTTTCCTCCTACCCAGCAGAGGCCGCTGGGTAGATATGGATTCTCCACAATAAAATGCTGAAATAAAGGATTGTAATAACATTTTTAAATACAAGACCCTGAGAAATAACAAACAACATTTCTACTGGGAATATTATTCCAAATACTAGCTTTAATTGTCAAACAGATAGAAATAAGATTGCCAACAAAAACAGAGGAGATTTGATATTAGGTTTTGAGAAAAGGTATTTGCTGTCCAGTCCTTGCACAATTAATTATGTTCACTTTAATTAGGCTCCAAGGTAAAAGAGAATAATGTCACAAGGTACATTATAATGAAAAAGTCAAGGAGAGGGGGAGAAAGAGAGAGAGATTACTCATGCAAACTGCCTTACCTTCTCACAAAGACCATAACCCAGATCATACACCCATAAGGCACATCCCACATCCAAGGATGTCATGCATCTTTCTTTCAGGGAAACATATTACTAACACATTGACATTTTCAATACCTGGGTTCTAAAAGTTCTAATGTTTGAAACTTAATCTACTTTCCAATATCACCTTAAATACCTGGCTTGGGCAGTTTATGAAAATCTCACTCTTACTTCCCCCTTGCGCAATTTGGAAATTTATATTGTTGTTTGCAGTACTTGACATAATTATTTTGTAGTTCTGTTTACTATGCTAGTACTAGCATTCAAGTGAAACAAACATTTTAGAATTTGCATTGACCTTGTTGTGACAGGCCTGATGAATCACCCTTGCTCTTCCAACCCTGGTTTCCCAGCACTGACACAGACTGTTTTTCCCCATTAATTGGAGAACCCTGTTTACACTGATTCAAATACATGTCCAGGCTGGGCTGTCGGAATTGCTTCAGGGAAGAGCGCTAAGGCAAGGCCTGTAGGTAGCTTTCTCTCTGAAGTCTAAACAGGAGGAGAGGGTATGGCGTGAGATCTTCAAAACCACTCCCTCCGCAGGACTCCTGAGCCTTTTTCTTCGTATGGTTGTTTCTGAGCATGATTCCATGGTTTCTATTTGCTTAGCTTCCAAATATTTTGGTATTGATGCTTCAACTGTTGACGATGGTCGCCAAACATAGACGATAGGACTAGGCAGAAGGACACTTAGTCACTGGACGAGACCCAGCTTTTACACATCTTCTACAAAGTCCAGCACATAGAATTAGAACTCAGGTCTGCGTCTGTCAATAATGATTAAATAAATGAATAAACACACTAAGGGATGAACAGACATAGGACACGTAGCTAAGCTTTATGGGGAATAAGGCCCTGCCAACCGCAGAGGCTCACTTAGACAACACTCCGGTAACCCTAAAGGCATTTTGGCTTTATACGTTTCCTGGAGCTGATCAGGCCCCACCAAATGACCCAGGTCAGAGGTAAAGAAGGACATGCCCCTTCTTCATTGTGTTAGTGCTAAATTAACACAAATAGCACTGACCATCAACTGTACTGAAATCTCTATAATCTATTTTGTAAATTATTCTCACCCCTAGCTGTGGTGCCTCCACCCACCACCCACTTCCTACCTTTTGGACTTTTGACTTCATTCCGATCTCCTTCCAAATTAAAAGTATTAGGGAGGAGTCCTAGAACCAGTTTTTCTCTTAATGAGAAACTCATTTAAAAATGAGACCAGGAAATGGGGTGGGGAAAACAGTCAAGAGAAAAAAATCGCAAAGCAGTTTGATGTGGCTGTGGACTTCAGGTTGTCACAGTGCAACTTCTCTCCAGAATCCAGGTAAATTACGAATAGAAGAGGAAAGGTATTTACAAGTCAACTACTTTTCTTCAATAAACCTAGAGTTTCTACCCATCAGTCAGGCTCATCTTGAGTATAATATCAATCCTATTATAATCATCCCTCCTTATCCATGGGGGTTTTTTGTTCCAATACCCCAGTGGATGCCTGAAATCATGGATAGTACTGAACTCTACATATACTGTGTTTTTTCCTATACAAAAATATCTATGATAAAGTTTAACTTATAAATTAGACACAGTAAGAGATTAACAACAACAAATAATAATAACATAGAATAATAATAGCAAAAACTGTAATAAAAGTTTCGTGAATGTGGTCTGTCTGTCTCAAAAATCTTATTGGACTGTATTTACCTTTGTTTTGTGATTATGTGAGCTGGCTAAATGCCCACATAATAAGATGAAGTGAGGTGAATGACACAGGCGCCCTGATGTAGCCTTGGGCTGTTCTTGATCTTCTGCCAATGTGTCAGGAGGGTCATCAGTTTCCTACCCATGTCGACCATGGTAACTGAAACCACAGAAAGTGAAATCGGGGATAATTAATACTTTGCTTTAGACCTAGAGACGGGAGGTTGGGGGTGCAAAATAGAATGGAAACACTAACAGATGAGACTTACTGCATTTACTAATGAACAACAAAACCACACTGAAGGGAGTGGAAAAGGAAAGAATTACACTGAGTAACTTGGGAAATAGTATTTTGTCTATATAAATGAAAAGAATGTACACAAATATTATATTCAAGTAAACTCTGTCTTTCATTGGTATGAGTTAGCAATTTCAAAACTAATTTATGTGTGTAATAGGACTGAACACAAAGCAAGTCTATTATGGACAGTGAAAACAAGGTTTATCTCTGTCAGACAAAGGAATTTCAAATTAGGAAAGGAGGAGACTAGGTAGAATGAAGTCCATGGTATCGGATCAGAAACAAAGGTATCAGTATAAACTCATGGATTTAAGTGTGAGAGTGTGTGTGTGTGTGTGTGTGTGTGTGCACGTGTGCATGTGTGGGCTACTTTTAGATGACCTGGAACCACTTTTTTGTTTTGTTTTGTCTGTTTTGCTTTGTTTCATTTTGTTTTCTGATGGACTCATATAGGACCCTGAGAGAAAGAAGGAAGATATATTTTGTTAGTCATTTAAGGAAATACCAGGCTTACCATAAGAAGTGCTATCTCCAAATGATGCCAGTAGGGTCTTACTAATTCGAGGCACAGAACTGAGACAGAACTACATAATGGGGGAGGGGAGTAAGAAAATGCCAATAGCGGCTAAGAATCCCTGTTCCCAAGAGGCCTCAATCCAGAAACCATGTCCTAAGTACTGCAAACTCCATTTACTCCATTCAACTCTAATCAAACTGTCACAAATTTGGACTCTGTTGTTTAATTTTAGGATACACTTTTGATCTATTAAGTTTCCTTAAAGGTGGAAGTCTTCCTGCATAAAATTGGGAGAAGAGCAAACACAAACTCTCAGAGCAGACAGACTGTTTAGGCCACTTTAAAGCCACTTTTGGATTAACAATGTCTGATCAAAATGAAAAGCATGACCATTCAAGAGCAGATTTCAGGATTCCTCATACAGACTCAAGAAACTTACAAGCAACCAACTGACTTTCTCCAGAGAACTTTCTCCAGAGATCTTTCTATTAGTCATTTGCATGACTTCAATGAGATATTAGTCAAAGAGGCTTGATACCACATGGAATGAATCAGTCTCCATTCGGTGAAGTCTCCGAGGGGTACTGACAAGCAATCCACTTCTCTGTTTCCAAGGAACGATTTATTTATGTGTAAGCTCAAGAAGGACAGAAGATGACTAACACTTTACAACAAACTGAGACTTGAATCAGAAAATAGCAGGTACCCAAAGACATGTGAGGATGGAGAGTATGAGGATAGTGACTCTCTGTAATGTAAGTGCTGTGATTTCTCTGACCTAGGATTTTCTTGTTTCTGTTTCACCACTGACTGTCTTGTCTTACCATTGTCTGTGAAGAACTTATCCCCAACTAAACACCCCTGACCTTAGCTTCTCTTTTAATCTGACCAGCTGCCTCACCAGACCAAGAAGGTTTAAATCGACATCATGTGTTTGCTCCCTTTACTTTGTTGAGATGTCTGAGAAGTTTGTGGTATGATACATTAGAAATTCAAAAGATACAATCATCCATAAATTATAGGGTCAAGAGCCTAGCCGGGAGCTAAAACGATTGTGCAAAGGTGTGTTTTGGATCTCAAACTCTAGACCTAGAAAAACCACCTCTATTTACAAAGCTTGCCCTATGGTACCGCTACAGGTTTTTAAAATCATGAAATGATTATTTATTTATTTATTTGTTTGTTTATATCAAGATAAGTGTACTCTTTATCTCCTTTATCTATTTCATCCATTCCCCTCACAAAGCTCCCTCGGGCAACCACCAGTTCGTTCTCTGTATTTAAGAGTTTGTTTTGCTTTTTTGTCTTTTCTTCTCTTTGTTCATTTGTTCTGTTAAATTTTTTCTTAAATTCCACATATGAGTGAAATCATATTGTATTTGTCTTTCTTTGACTGACTTATTTCACTTAGCTTAATACCTTCTAGGTCCGTCTATGTTACTGTAAAGATTGCAAAGCTGAGTAATATTCTATTGTGTGTGTGGGGGGGGGGGTATATACACACATCTTCTTCATCCATTCATGAGGATATTTACATAATTTACTTTAATTGAATAAATTGACATGTATTGAATATTGCATAATTGCTAACCCTAAAATCTAGAATAGGATTCATTCATTCAACGAATACTGATTGCTATGACATATTCGACTCTGTCTATTTACTGATGAAATTGAGATGAATAAAACAAGCTCTCAACAAGCTTATGAGGGGAAGGAAAATGTATAACCAAAAGGAACAAATAATCTGATATGATAAAGTGTGAGAAGGAGGCAGAAATAGCATAAGGGAAAGAGCTTTTAAGCCTTGGGTGTCAGAAGTTGTAAAGAGAGGATCTTGCAGAAACAGATATCTGAGCTAGTTAAAAGAGAAATAGGAGGGCACCAGGCAATCCTTAGTGCAAGGGCAAGTGGAGCGATGGGTGGCACAGGGATTGCTTGGAGCAAAGAAAACAGCAGGCACAAATGTAGGCATGAGATAGTATGTTGTCCTACAAAACTCAGAGAGTATTATTGGCGAGTTAGGTGATGAGGTAAGCAGGTGTCAGATCTGATGGGAGCAGATACGGCCGGAGGTCACCAGATGGCCAAGGTCATTTGTACCACTCCCACACTCATGCCCAGCCTTGATGAACCTGTCAGTGAGATGCCAGGGAAAAGTTTTCAGATGAGACATGATCAGACTTGCATGATAGATAGATAGATGTCTCTGGAGGAAAACAAAATGAGGAACTACGGTGATGGCATGTAGATTATAGTCTGGTAGTCTGGTTAGAAATGTTTCTCTCCAGTGCCATTTCAATCTTTGAATTTATATTGAAGACCACTAGTTAAAAGAAGTAGCCTTTTTTTTTTTTTTTTTTAATCCTCAAACTCCATGCCAATTGCTAATGATGTCAGCAGCAATGACCTGGTGCGTGCAGGGCATGCTGGAGAGGGAGAGGTTAAAACTGCCGCCCCCACCCCTTTTCTCACCCATTCCTTCAGCTAGCCCAAAGAGACGTTTCATCTAAGTCAACACATTGTGCTCTGCACTGACAAGTCAGCATCAAGCCCAGGCTCTGAGCTCCCCTTTCCAACCTACTTGCGCTCTCCTAAGCCCTTCTAGTATGTAAATACTGAAGCATCCCTGAGTATCAGCAAATGACTCACAAGTGATCCTTTGATTCTTCCAGACCTTAGAGGTCTTGGGATGCCTTCTTGTGTGGGGTCTTTTGAGAAACCTCTCTCAGAACCCCAGTGGTCTACAAATGGCTAGGAGAAGCTCCTGCACGTGGGACCTGGGAGAGAGTTTCCATTTCTCAGTGATTAGTACCATTGTCCCAGAAGCTGGCAACAGATGGTTTGGTCATTGGCTAAATCTTCAGCTGAATTTCCCAAGAGTACGAGCAGATATGACCTGCCACATAATCATAGTCTATCTGAAAAGCCAAGAGCCTAGAACAACCTCAGTTTACAGTATTAATGATCATCTGTAAAACCAGAGAGAATTTCCTGCAGTACTTTTAAAACATAAAATTAGTAGCTACACATCAATATTCTTTTTATCATACTTTTAAATTATTTTGGTGAGGCACAGTATGATCACTTTGATTTACCTTTTTGAGTCTGTAAATACTGTTGTCATTTTTTCTTTCCTTTTTCATGTTTATTTTCTGCTGAGCTATTGCCAAATAGTGGATTGTTCATGAGAATTAAAATGACTTCCTTGTTTGAAAAATTAGCATCAATTCATCAATTAGGTGAGATAAACAGATCCCGTCCTTTCTCATCTCACTCATAGAGTTGCCAGATTTAACACGCAGAAATACAGACAGCCTAGTTAAATTTGAATTTTAGATAAACTATGAATAATATTTCAGTATAAGTACATTCCGTGTAATTTTGAGAATTTTGAGACATATTTATACTTAAAAAAATGTCTTGTTTTCTTTACCTGAAATTCAGATTTACCTAGGGATCCTATATTTTATTTTGCAACCCATTCTCAAAGATCTGAATTTTATTTTAGAATATTTGGTTAGGATATCTAGCCTGGTTGGGGGACGGCAGCCTTCCACCCAGATTCATAGAATGAAGTATGGAGAAGTAGCATGTGGTTCAATCAAAAATAATTTGATGTCAGGAGGATTGTTAGATAGCCATTGAAAAGGACATTTTATGGTAAGTATAGACTAACATGGGAAACTGCACATTATAGGCTAAATAAAAAAAGCAAGATGCACAATTACATAATAGTAAATCATAAATAGTAGTAAAATAATAACAGCTAGCCTTTTGAGAATGCTAATTCATAACAGGCGTGTTCTAACCAGTCTTTGTATTCATATTCACAATTTTATGTGTAGGTACTATTATTATCCCCAGCATGAAGATAAAGAAACTGAAGTCCCAGAAATTGCCTACTAAATACTATATTTTCACATATACACATATATTACCTTATATGGATACACAGATACATAAATATATGTTACCAAAAAGCTACATGAGCAGAAAAAGACTAGAAGAAAACATAACAAGCTGTAATGTTCATTATTTGGGGTAAGAATATAGTGATTTCTAAAATCTTATTCCTACATTTTCTGTATTTTCTCCAAGAGCATACATTGCTTTTTAAATAAAGCAATAAGATAATTTAAATGGAAAAATGTTATCTAATTAGAAAATTCTATCCCCATTTTTTAATGCCCTTGTTACCTGCCTGTACCATATATTACAAAACTAGTTTTGTGGGGTTATGTATGTTGCTATAATTTTAAACCACCCGAGTGTTCACCAGGTAGATACAGGCCTCCATCTTTTAAATTGAGGACCCCTTGGCAATCAATTGATGTTCAATGCCATGATCCCAAGTGGTCACTGAACATTCTGCTAGAAGATGAAATAGGAAATGGATGAGCAAAGAGAGAGAGAGAGAGAGAGAGAGATGTAGTTCTGGGGGCTTTTTTTGTGGACATTGCATTAGATGGAGCAATCCTGGCTTCATAACCAGCAAGGAGAAGGACAGGCAGGTTATCCATGCCTTCAAGTCATTTCCTTAACTTGCTTCTGAAGAAGTAGTCCCTTCAGAGACTTGTAGTCTCATCCTGAAAGTTATAAAAGAAACATGACAAATATCATAAGATCTCTCTGATATGTAGAATCTAAAAACAAAAACAAAAACAAGGTCAAAGATACAGAGAGCAGATTGGAGATTGCAAGAGGCAGAGATTGGGAAGTGAAATGTTTTCTTTCTTCTGTCCTTCCTCCTTCCCTCTCTCCCTCTTTCTTCCTTTCTTTCAAAAAATTAGTTGACGGCCATACCACTCTGAATGTGCCCAATCTTGTTTAGAAAAACTAAGTAGACTAAAACTAAAAAACTAAAAACTAAAAAACTAAGTAAAAATTTAAAAAAATAAAAGGATAAGGTGAGGTACTTATGTTGGTGTTGGTGCCCGTACGTCAGGGAGAGGACTTGAGAAGAGCAGGAAGCAGGGTTCAAGATAATCCTGAGCTGAGATGTTTCCAATGGCTCTTATGTCATCACTAATAAGACAGTTGTTTTTATAGGAGGCTGTCTGTAGCAAAAATAAGCTTCTGGCTTTTACTTTAAAGGAAAGATGCCAGCATCTAAGCTCATCTTTTAATTGCCTTATACGCAATAGAAGAGGTTGTTAGTATAGTGAACAAGCCAGAACAGGGATGGGGAAGCCAACCGTTCTCTATTCCTACCATGGAAAGTTCACTGGGAGGTGTGGTTCAAAACCAACCAGAGGATGCAGGAGATTGGAAAAGATTTCCCTTTCCCTTCAGACCCACAAGCAAAGTACATTGCCTTCTTTCCTTTGCAAAGCAAACACCGAGTACTTCTCAGAGAGATGCTACAAAGACGCTTCAGCCTAGAACAAGAGTGAGTCATGGTTTGTACAACTCAGTGGCGCTGCCAACCCGCCTCTGCTATCCCTCACAGTTTTTGTTTTCTTGGTATGATAATTAGTTGTTGGCAATAGGAATGTGTCTTCTGAGGAAAAAAATTTGGGCACCTGTTATTTCTGGAATGAGTGTTCCATGCATTCTATTGAGGTAAGCTATCTACTCACAGTCCAAGTGCTGGCCACATGTGGTCACCTAACCCAGAGCTCCATTGTTCTCATGCTTTGTTTTAATCAGTCCAAATAACAAACATGATTTCCAGCCACCATCTTCTACCTTCCGCTGAGATAAACGGAGAGCAAGCTATTCAGGAAAAGCAAGAGTTTCTCAGTTGCCAAAAGCTTGAAAATTATCATCTAATGATTCTTAACTTCAACTACCCATTAGAATCACCTTGGAAGCTTTTTGAAAAATACCACTGCTGGGGCCCTACCCAAGCAGGTTAGACAGACTCTCTGGGAGTGGGGCCAGCCATGGCACTGGTGGTTAAAGCTCCACAGTGATTCTGCTGGAGGGTGGAGGCTGAGAACCACTGATCTCATTCATCCAGTCCCTTCCTAATGAAACAGACCCAGAGGGGCTGAAGGACTGTCCCAAGGTCTCATAGCTTGTTAGACAGTGTCCCCTTCTCTGTTTGTCTTCTTCCAGACTATGAACTCTTTGAGCACCTGAACCATGATGATAACATTTAAATCCACAGTGCCTACCCCAATAAATGTCTGATGAGGTCAGAAAGCCTAGAAGGGAAGGATGGGCAAGAACCTGGTCTTTCCTTTGTCCCATGGACCCTTAGAAGAAAAATCATTATTAAGATGAATTACTACAAGATTTTTAGCTCCAAAACTAAGTCATTAAATATCAGATTCCCCAAAACTTATGATTCATCTGTTTCTGGAAAAATGCTATGAGTCAGATTGCCCCCCCACCAAACCCCAACCAAATTAATCCAACTTTTTTAAGCTAAGTACTTGACCTTGTTCCACATCCCCTGCCTCACTAAATTCTCATTTTGTAGTCTCCTTAATTTCCCCTGTTAAACTTGACACTTTCAAATAAATAGACCACACACAATGGCATGCTTTTCTTCAGTATGAAGATTTCAGAGTGAAGAGAACTATGGAAAGTCTGTGCTCTGATTAAAGAGGCATAAGACTTGAACCTGACAGTTGGCGAGACCTCAGGCACTGAGTCCCGGACTGTTCTGTGGCTATACATCTTTCTCCAGGAAGTCAGATGGAATTCAGGAGAAATCGAGCCAGTGTGTTGAGTTATAAGGGCTCAGAATTGGAGCACGGGTGTCCAGGGCCGTAGAACCTGTGGGACAGATACTGTGGTACCCGTGTCCTCACCGTTGGAACTACAGAGCACACAGTCCAGCCTTCCAAATGCCTATAACTCTGCCCGAGGGAATTCTCTGGGTATACCCCTGGGACAGACTGAAGTACTTGAGGATATCTTCCCCCCATCACCCCACCTCCATGGTGGTCTTCAACCCAAAACTAAGTGGAATTGGGGTCTCCAGCTCCCATTTCCCTTACTTCAAGGCATGTGTTGAGTTTCTCGTGGGGTTCCAGCCCAGTTGCCCTGTCGTTACCTGCTTGCTACCATATCTTCTTTTAGTTGCCTTCTCTTCCTTTACCCTTTCCCATTTCCTTGCTGGTTATTTCCTCACCTTATCTCCCACATAATGAAATCCTGTGTCAAGGTCTGATTGTGACAGAACCCAAAGAAGACAGTTGCCTTGTCAACTTAGAGTCCTTTGATTTGAGAAAAGCTGTTGAACTTTGAGAGTCATTGTCCTCAAATGTAAATTAAGGAAAAGATTTGGGAGCCTCACTTGGTCAGAGCAGGTGAAGAGCTGCTTCCTGTGGCTGCCAAAGCCCTCCCTGACCAGCCTTTTACCTCCTGTCTCCTTCTGGCCCTCAACCCCTTGGGTCTAAGTGCTCCCTCCCCCAGGCTCCTCTCCAGCCACTGGGAGTTCCTTTGAATTCCTGCAAGTGCTGCGTTCCCACTTGTCTTTGGAACTCTCACTCAAGCTGTCCCTCTGCCTGGAACACTCTTCTTCCTTCTGTTTATTTGGCTCACTCCTACACATCCTCCAGCTCTCTGCTAAAATGTCAATTCCTGTAGGGAAGCCTTTTCTGACGCCTAATCTCGGAACGTGCTTTAGTTGTGTGCTACCAAATATAGTGTTCCCGTCGTCACATTTGGCATGCATTACAGTAATTTCTGTTTACTTCCCCAAGTCCACCTCACTCCCCATCCACCATCACCACTGGCTATTATGCTCCTTGAGAACAGAAACTCAATTTATCTTGCTCCCCACTGCAGTCCTGACACCCAGAGCAATGTCTATACATAGTGGGTACTTAGTAAACAAGTAATAAAATAAATAAAATAAACACTTGTTGAACAAAATAAACACTTGTTTACTAAACATTAAAGGATTTGGGAATAGACCTTAAAACAATGTTTCAGTCCGGGCTCGGTCTCAAATGGTTGGCACCCAAGGTATGGCTGTTCTCCTTCAGCCTGTGTACTTGAAGCCTTGGGGAAAAGGATGTGTAAAGGATAGAGTTTCCCTTTAACTTGAGAACAGCTTTATCTTTTTATCCTAGTGTGGGCTATCATTATTTTTAACATGAAAAATTTTAAAGTTGGAAAGCACTGTGTTAAAATAATCTAGCTCTATACTTATTAAAAAAAAAAAAAAAAAAGTGGAGTTAAAATCTGGAAAAGAAAGTTGAGTAGCAAACACCGAACGTGAACAATGCTTGGAAGCAGAAGTCACCATGTTTAACAACTGTTAAGGACAATGCAGCCTTCCTAGGTGTGGGCCTTTCTAACGGTTCCTTCAGACTTGGTGGCCTGATAGGCTTTATCGCAAAAATCCCAGGATCTTCCAGGAATGGAACCAAGTGCAAGGAGCAACTCTCAGTTTTTTCCATCCACCACATGTCTTAGAGTAAAGTTTGAATTTCTTAGCAAGCATAGAAGCCTCCCTGGGGCCCGGCACTGCCTACTTTTCTCTCCAGACTCATCTTCCTTCATATCTTGCCACACACCTTCCTTGTGTATTTATTTGCAGGCATGTTTTATATCTCTGTGCTGTGGCTCAGCTACTCACCCCAAGGCAGACTCCTCCCCCTCCCTACTCTCCCACCCTTCTGTCAGTTTTGCTGGGTGACTCCTTTTATCCTCGGAGACTGCACTCAAGCCCCAGGACAGGCTTCTCTGAACTTCCACAGTGGAGTTTCCACTTTTGGTTTCTACTATCACCTGAGTTTTCTTCCAGTACATTTAAGTGTTGAAAATATTGGTTTGCTGTGTCCCACTGACTCCACCCCCAACCACTTTATGAGTTTTTGGAGGACAGGAACTATGTCTTGTTCATCTTTGTACCCTCAAGGCCAAGCACAGGGTCTGCCATTGAGGAGGTATTCAATAAATGTTTGCTCAAAGATGCTAAACAGTGTGATCATTTGTGTGTGATTAGGCCTTTGCCTGACTTAAAAATAGTAGGCAAACTTTGACAAATTGCTGATGATTGATTTACTACTGACCTATAATTTAAAAGTTTTGGCATGTTCAGTTTAAGTACTGGTCAATAAATTGTACACAGATTGGAAAAAGGAAACATCTCAGTTTTTTTTTTTTTTTTAATTATATAATGTGTCTCTCAGCTTGAATGCTGAGATCACAGACAACAGTCCTGGTGTGAAGCACCTGGGAGAAGGGAAAACGTTTTAGGCATTGAGCTCTGAGTAGCAGCTGGCTATTCCTCAGGTTCCTCACGTATGCAAATGTGTGACAAGTATGACTGGATGTTGATAACTCCTAAGAAATCTGTTTTCTATTTCAATAAAACTGAATAGTAGTAGTCCTTTGTTAAGATGAATGAAATCTGCAGTTTGGCTTTGGCATTCATTCCAGAGGGAGGGGTCATCCAAAAAGCTTTGCTCCAGCTCCACCCTGCTGCCTGCACCAAGAGCGACTGTGGTGGGAGTGTTCACACCCAGGGTCAGGAAAAGGTGGAGCCACCAGCCAGGGAGCCTGAAGCAGGATGCAGAACCCCTGGGGACGAGCGGCTGCCACGCCACTACCCTTGTGCTAGGCTTGCAGTACAGGGTGAGGTCTCCCGAGATTGGGTTTCTGGGGCTCTAGTTTGTTTGGACTTTTGGCACACTTCCCACATCCCCTGTAAACCATAATAGCTGCTATTTATTCAGCTGTTGTTAGATGATGTCCTACACATTTGCATGAAACTTACTGTCCCTCTGCAGGTGGAGTAACAAATAATTTTTTTTAAATATTTTATTTATTTAAAGAGAGAGTGTGTGTGAGCATGGGGAGGGGTAGAGAGAGAGGGCAAGAGAATCTTAAGCAGACTCTGTGCCGACTATGGAGCCTGTCTCGGGGCTTGATCCCACAACCCTGAGATAGTAACCTGAGCTGAAATGAAGGGTCTGATGTTTAACTGACTGACTCGCCCAGGCACCCCAACAAGTAATTTTAGAAATAACTTTCCCAAAGTTGGTGAGTAGTAGTGCTACATTAACACCTGGGAGTCCTATCTCTACTCATGATGATCGATGCATCAAAACTCTGATAAAACGTATAGCCTGGATGTGATTTACATGAATTAGCTCATTATATTCCCACAAGAACATTTTTAGGAAAGAGGTATCCTCCTCTTACTGATGAGGATATTGAGGCAGAGAGGAAGTATGGAGAAATGTACCTCTAGGAACCATGTAGTATAGTGAGGAGTAGGGAAGAAGTCCATCTCCTGTCTTCTGATTCAGAACTCTGTCTCCCTTTACACACAGACACAGACACACACACACACACACACACACACAGGCATGCTTTACTTCTGGTTAAAAAAAAAAAAAGAAAAAGAGAGAGAGAGAGAGAAAGAGAGTGAGAGAGACAGGTGAGAAAAGGACTAGTGAGGAGCCAGATGTGTAATTTACATAACACAGGTTCTTCATAAACATGCCAGATGCCATGAGAAGTAAATTATAAGATCACTCACCAGTAATGGAACTACAAGCTAGGAGGTCTAGTAGACCCCCAAATCGGCTCACAATAAGGATGACTTGAGTTCTGCCCTAGTTTCAATCCCACTTTGCTCTGAAGTATAAACTACAATTATGAAAAGACAAAGGTGTTTGCCATGTTAGCTCCACAAATAAAAGCATTCAAACAGAATTCTCTGAGGGCACCAAGAAATGTGGTTTCAAAGGAAGACGGGTTATCTCTTGCCATGGTGTATGACATGAGCTCTCCTGACATCTGAAGCTCTCTAACGTCCTCTTAGTCTGAAGGCTCACCCATCACTGCACTGTGGCAGCAGGAGTGTGGTTGAGATTAGAGTTTGAAGAAGCTTTGTAAAAATGAGCTACTGGTCTCATGAGACCTGCTGAGGAGGTGAAGTGCTTAGGGATGAAAATGGTCACCGTCACCCAGGAAACAACAAGGTTGGCTCCTACCACTTGCCCTAGTGTGATAGCTGTTCCTCCTGGATTAACATCACATTGATTAATTATGCCAGTTAAAAGCCAAAGCATGCTGAGAGCTGACCTCCTTGAAAGATTGCAAAGTTATATAAATCTAATAAGGGGCATAAGAAAGGAGGCATGACACAAAATGAGTTTCCTTGCTACTCTGGTTGTTAAGGATTTGCATTAGAATGAGGTCAGGTCATCACAATTTCTGTTTTAATTTGTCAATAGGCAGTCATGAATTGTAGTTACTGGCTGCCATCTCCAACTTCCTAGGCACCAAGTGGCGTCTCCTTTTACAGTATTAGAGAAACTTCTGGTCCTGCTAGAATGGCTTTGTACTCTATTTCCAAACAAGAACATAATGTACATAGAATAAAATAGGTCAATATTTAGCTTCAGCATCTTCTGGCAATAGCTTAAACATGGAGTGGATGTAAATTTACCTTGACCCAAGGCTCATCATATGTCTCTTGCTATTATAAATATATCAGAATCATTGAAATTCTGGAAAACTCAGCTTTCTGCTCACACAGTAGACTTTACATACCATAAACTAACTCAGGGACTTTGTCCGTGATGATTTACCTATTAGAATACTTCCCCAGGGATCCCCATGGCTCTCTCCATGGGCTGCCTCAGACCTTCACTCAAAGTCACCTTCCCAGAGAGGTCTTTCCTGACTATCCTTTTTCAATTTAAGCTGTCCATGACAGCTGACCTTGTCAGTTTCCATGCCCCTTTCCTTATTTTCTTTTTCTCCATAATCTGCTTTATTTCATACCTATTTATTTTGTTTCTTCTCTAGCTGCTGCTACTAAAATCTAAGCATCGCAAGACCAGGGATTTTTCTCTATTTTTTTCCCTACTGCTAAAATCCCTGCTTATAGATGAATTCTTAGTGCATAGTAGTCATTTAGTAAATTTGTGTCAAAATGGATGGGTGGGTGGATGAATAGATGCATGGATGGATGGACGGACGGACGGACAGACAGATGATCACTGGATCTTTCAGCTGGCTGGAATCTGACAAAGAGAGTACAGCTCCAAAAGTAAATAAAGGACAAGCTTATTTCTCAGCTTTTCTCTCTCTGCGTGTTGGCAGTTGTTAAACCATCTGCCATACAAGCCAGCTCTATCATTTCAATCCTGAAACCCTGTGTTAATTACATCACTACATGGTATTTCTTCACTTATCCAGGATAGCCATGTGGTGATAATCTTTTGAGACAATCCTCAAAGAATAGTATTTTATGACTTCATTAAAAGAAGGGATTAAGGTGGTTGCTGAAGTTGTGTCTGTGGGGAAGTCTCAAGTTCTCATGTGTGGTTAAACATAGTAACTGCCTCATAAGATGAACTCTTTATGTAGGTTAAGAGTCCAACTGTCAGAGGCATTTTTATGCACTTGCAAACTATTCTAATTTACCTATTCTAAATGCATTAAATGCTAATTCTTATACCTGTTTTTTTCTGTATGTACCAAGGACACTGTGGTCACTGATGTCTTCACTCAAAGGGGTATTCCCAATTGGTTCTGTTGGATCTTACTTTGATCAAGGGTCATGTGTGACATTCCTCCATTTTGTAACTTATCCATGCCCCCTTAGCTCTGTTAGAGATGAGGTAGAAGATAAACATATGGAGTTTAGCACCAAAAGATGGTGGGTAATCCACAGGCAATAAGCAGGAGAGTAAAGAGAAGGCCATCATCCAAAGGCTCTTGGGGGTCCCCATTAAACAATAACCTATGTCAAATATGCTTCCATTCAGCTCCCTGGTCCTGGAGGGGAAGTCCTTCTTTTGCTACTCACCTCTTTCTTCTCTTCCCCTCTATCCATCAATCCTCCCCTCTCCTTTCTCCTGATACATTTTTATTTAAATAATGAAGTACAAATCCTCTCCATGTACCCTAAAATGTTCCCACTTAAAATGGAGTTTTCTATGAGCCTTTGTGTCTGCTTCATGAGACCGGTGGGGGTGGGGGGTATGATCACAGGGATAGGAACACCTAGAAAATGCACAAATTAATATTTCAAGATATAACCATTATGCCTACTGAATGAAATCCTCCATATCCTTTACTCTGAGGCCCACTTCTTGCTTGAGACCTGTTCACTCTACTCACCTGGTATAGATTATTCCCTCTTCAGAAGCACCATGTATGTACCACTCATCTGTCCCTCCTGTTCACACTCAGTCTTGTTATCATTTTTATTCTGTTGTGCTCGAATATCTTCTAAATTCATTTTTTTCTCTCTTTCATGTTATCAACTCCTTTAGAACAAGGAAAATTCCTAAAAAATATTTTATAAGCCTGTACCTTACGCACAAGTATTCAACAAAAATCTGCTGATGGCTTGATCAAATCCCAATCAGAAGCATCTGCAAGATACAACTGACTAAGGGTGGATGGGGGGAACTGGTCGACAAGAAGCGGTGTTCTGCAACTTGAGGTAGGGAAGCCCTCCTGTCCTAAGTATTATCACTGGAAGTTCTGATACAAAATGCAAGGTAAGGGTTGCATAGTCTAAAAAAGCAAAGTGACAAACTCAAGGAGAAAGTTTATATTGATGATGATGATCATCATCAAGATTTGATTATTACTGTGTTCCAGATCTTTTTCTAGATCCTTTACACATATGAACTAATTTAACCCTTACAATAAATAGCCCACGTGATCTACACTCACAGAGAAAACATTCATGTATACCTTAAGAGAATGGGCTCAATATGAAAGAGCAGAAGAGAAATGGAAAAGGATTAATTTTTCTAGTTAGTATTATTTTCCCATTAAAGTCTCAATATTCACCCCAGGGAGACAGCATATTGCATAATATTAAGGGCATTTACATTTTTTGTAGTGCTCTAAACCTCTCCATTACCAAGGGAAAGGATTTCCACTCAATGAGATCACAAAGTAGAGGATTATGCGGTTTGAATCCCAACACGTGAGAGGCCTGAAGACATTGTACATAAGAAAATCTAACTGAGGCCAAGGGCTATGATATGTGTTACCACCATGGCCGTGACCACGAAGAGCAGTGAAGTGCTTCTCTTCCTTTGTGCCTTCATAGGGCTGCATTGAGGCATACCACTCATTTCCAGCAGAAATGAGTGATGTATCCTCAAATTGGATGTGGCTAGCTGAGTCTAGAGGGTGTCAGTCTTTGAGTTGCACAACGCCAAATGTCAGGACATTGTTTAGTTAGAATGTAAATTAAATCTTTGAGCTGGGACAAGACTGTGGAGAGACAGCAGGTTGATTTGTCATGGTAGGAAAGAGTAAAACACAGTGTTTCCTCATAAAATATATTAAAGATGTAAATTTGGGCAGGAAAAATCCTGTTGTTATTACTGCTTATTAAGTGTCGCTGTTTAATCTGAATTCTTCTGGGAAATTTTGAATTTGCCGAGTTTGTGTTAATAGGATTCAATGGAATAAAAAAAAAGTTGAAGGAAGTAGTATTATATTCCCAACCTGGTTTGGTTGTTGATGTCTCTTTAGACCAGGGTAAATATGATATCCTATAAGCTGTCATTTTATTCTCTCCTTAGACTATAGTCATAAAATTATGGTCAGTTTGGGTGTTGAGTTTTCTGAATGAGGATTTGCTGACTGGATCATTTTATAATGCCATGGACTCACTAGGACAAAGAGTCCTTATGAACCCCTTTGCTCTCACTGCCACTCACTGAACCCCGGTATACTCACACTGCTGGTCACAACGAGAACCAGAGGAAAGAGTGTGAAGGAAGCAGTGTGAGGTTGATACTCAATGTACAGTTCTAGAATGAACAGTGTTCAAAGTTACAGCCTCAAATGTCACTTGGCAGCAGTTATCCATAAATGTCATCCTTCTTCAGCTAAATTTGATTCTTCCATACTGTAGAATATATCTGAGGATGAAGCAGTAGGAGTCTGAATGGTATGAAACTAGTCGTTTACATGTGTAACTGATAAGAATTTTTCCACTGAGGTGAATAAATGTCACCACCCATGGGAGATTCACAACTAGCTCCTATAAACACACACACACACAGAGGGAAGGTTCCAATCTATAGAATACCCCATCCCAGGCTACGCTATGTGGCAAACCTGTCTAGCCTGCACTGCCCAGGGCCCAACTGAGAAAAACAACTGATTTTCTGTTTGAAATTGGTTCCCCAGAGTCCAGAAGCACCTTTTTTCCTCCTTCTTTGGGGTGGAGAACATGAAAAAAAAACTATCATATATCCTCTGAGACAACAAAGAACCTAGAAGGAGATTCAGAAGACTAGATCCAGCCTACAGAAAATCTTTTTGTCTCATAGAGAGTAAGTTAAAAATTTGGTAAGTTTTACATAAATATATGGTTTTCAGCTTTTATTTAGATGGTGATAGACAATATGCAATCACAATGGTGACATACTCCTAGTAGACTAAAAATATATAGAGATATATGTAGAGACTTACAAATAGAAAGTTTTTTATTTTAGGTCTTTTCTTATTCCTTAAGACTTCATGTTTGTGCACTATCTAGAGCACCTTGCAATAAAACATAAATTTGTATTACATTTTATAAGCCTTTCAATGGTCCATTTCATTTATAAAAATAGCGCACAGTGGATCAAAATAAGGCTTTTACACTTTAAGTATACTTTAAGCCCTTCCCAAAATGTTAAAATATTGGTACTCTGTTCAGCCAAAGCTGAAAAGGAATTCTGGGCAGAACTCTAGTAAAACCCTATATTAAAAACTAAAAATAGAAATATCAAATGATAGGCTAGATAAGGAATAAGTATTTTTAAAATATAAATAAACAAACATAGGAATTTTAGAACGTATTGGTCTTCCCCCACTCTGTTCACCAGCTTTGGTTCAAATGTCAAGTCTGTACTTCAATGACAAGATAGTGTGGAAGGAAAAGCCAAATCAAATGAGAAACACAGTCACTAAAATGTGTTCAATCATTTACAATGTCTGACCTTTCACAATTCAAATGATTTTTGGTTGCACATAACTTTTCCAAGTAGCCAGCTTTTTTTCAGAATGTTATTATATTTTTAACTAAAAATGTATTTTTCCCATTCCATCTGGAAAGTCTCAACTCTTCATTCAACTCCTGACAAATCTCAGTCTTTGAGAAACTGATGGGAAATTTTCGTGAAAGTCTTAGGACTCAATTTCACTCAAGTTCTTAATCACTACCTGGTTGGATGATTTTATCTCTTTTGATTAAGAAGGTTACTGATAGGGAGAGGCTGTTTGACTGATTTTGTAATCAGTAATGGAAAAAAACTGAAAAGGATGGTCACCAAAAAGAGTAACTACAGCTCTTTACACAAATTCTGTTACATAGACTGTTATAAAAATAAACATCGGTAGCTAATGACTGAATCTAAAGAAAATGAGTCAGAACCTAAAGCAATATGACAGATACTTAGGTCTGAACTCAGAGCCTAAGGGGTAATTGGATAGTCAACATAGATTTACTATACTATTGCTTGATGGATACATTTTACTATATTTTCTATTCTAATTTTCTGTAGATTTCATATATACTTATGATTGGCTCAATTCAGAATGGTGATGTCATTAACCATGATTAACTTTGGGCAAATCAGTCTCTCTCTGGGCCTCAATTTAATCATCTATAGAATGAAGTTTTGGATTGGATTAAAAAATCTTTTCTGGGGGTTGCCTGAGTGTCTCAGATTGTTATGCATCTGCCTTTGGCTCAGATTAGGGTTGGACCTGGAATGGAGACCTGCATCAGGTTCCCAGCTCAGTAGGGAGCCTGCTTCTTCCTCTACCTGTGCCATTCCCTCCGCGTATGCTCTCTGACTCTCTCCTTGTATCAAATAAATAAAATGTTTATTTATTTATTTTTTAAGAGGAGCTATAGAGTTATGGGTGAGAGGTTGTTAGGCAAAGGAAGAGAGAGAATCTTAAGCAGGCTCCATGCCCAGGGCAAAGCCCCACTTGGGTCTCAATGGGGGTCTCACAGTGGAGCTTGACTTGGGGTTTGGTCTCATGACCCTGGGATCAAGACCTGAGCAGAAATCAAGAATCAGACACTTAACTGACTGAGCCACCCAAGCGTCCCTGGATTAAAAGATCTTTAAGAAGGCTTCAAATGCCATGTTATGATCTGTAATTCTAGGTGCTAAGTGGTCAAATACTATTCTTTGTAAAAGCCCTAGCAGCAAGCACAGCACCTAAAATCTATGAAGTATATATACAGAGTCAGAGATGAATGGATGGTAGCTTTCAAAGGAGGTACAGTATCTGATGACAATAAGTTGACCTGCGTCCATTCGGTAAGGCACAGGACTTTAAATGTTTTCCAGCTTTGTTGTAACAAGTGCTTTTTGTAACAAGCACAGCATTGTAAAAGTTTAAAAGAAAAATTAAAGCCATCCATCTCCTGAATGAAGCAACCATTTCAACTTTTTGGTGTATAACTATCCATTCTTTCCTCTATGCTTATAGAAAAGTAAGTTGTTCTTATTCATTAGAAAACATTATACATTTTTTAACTTGACAATGTATTATGCAAGTTTTTAAATTCATACTTTTAATATGTATATAATTTTCTTTAGCATGATTGCATAATGCATTTAATTATGTTTCTATTTCCCCCAATTTTTGTTATTACAACCAATTTTGTAATAAGTACCCCTACATGTAGACTATTGCATACTGGTATATATATTTCCAAAGAGTTTATTCTCAGAAGATTTCCAGACCAGTGGATAGGCCCATTTTAATTTTGCATAAATATTGCTAAATTATTTTCCAAAATATTCACATTCCTCTCAGTGATACAGGAGTACCTATTCCCCAGAGTCTTGCCAGCTTTGAATACATAACATTGAAAAAAAAAATTCCAGTCTAATAAGTGAAAAAACGTATCTTGCCATTTTAAATTACATTTTTCTAACTAACAGAAATTTTGGCATTTTTACACATGTTTATTTGCATGTGTTTTTGTTCTTTTGCTGTATGCCTTTACTGGTTTGCTTTTTATATCCTAGAAATCTTTTCTATTAGATTGTTTTTTTTATATAAATTTGTAGGAGATTTTGTATAGGAATTAAATCAACACTTTGTCACATGGGTTGACATAAATTTTGAAAAATCTTTCTACCTATTACTTACCAAATAAGAATAATAATATTCATTTTGTAGACTGATATGGAAATTGAGAGTGTATCAGTACCAAAAATAGTTTCACATTACAGAATAACTGCTAGGCCCAGAATCCTGTATCCCTAAATTAATACGTGAAGCTCTACCCTTCAGTGGGTTGGAGATAGGCTTTTGGGAGACAATTAAATTTAGGTGAGGTCATGAGGCTGGGCCCCTCATGATGAGATTATCACTCTTATAAGAAGAGATGTCAGAGAATTTGCTCTCTTTTTTCCTCCTACCATGGGAGGACATAGCAAGATGGCAGCCATCTCCAAGTCAAGAGAAAGGTATCATTAGAAACTGACCATGTGGCAACTTGGTCTTGGACTTCTAGCCTCTAATACTGTGAGGAAATACATTTCTGTCATTTAAGCCACCCAGCCCATGGTCAAGGTGACTATAACAATAACAATATACAAAACCCAACGATAATGTTGCCTACAAGACAGCAGCATCTTTCAACTTCCTCAACAATTATTGATGCCTTTTTGAACATTTCCCATCTAAATTGTTGACTGTTTCCTAACTGACCATTGCTTTTGGCAGTAAAGGTCTACTTGTACTCATTTATTAAACATCACCCATGCTCGCAGAGGTGATGGGAGGGTTACAGGACATCTCTAGCTATGGTTATAAAATACACTGCTTCAAACTTAACACCATTTTATTATGTTCAAAGACTCTACCTCTGCTGCACAAAGTCTCAGACCTCAGCTGAAGACCTCAAACAGCTATGTGACCCAAACACTTTGGGGCTGGAATCACTTGAAGGCTTTTCTACTCACAGGTCTGGTGCCTGGACTAGGATGACTTGAAGGTTGGGCTCAGCTGAGACTGCCAATCAGGGTGTCTACTGTTGTCTGTCTTCTCTAAGTAGCGTGTGCTTTCACAAGCTACTGTACCATCACAGTTTTATACAGTGGCTCAGAGCTCCATGTGAGACCATTTCAGTAAACAAATGGGAGCAACATGGCCTTTTATGACCTAGGCTCAGAAATCACAAACATCACTTCCTCTGAGCTACATTAAGCAGTCATAAGCCCACTCAGATTCAAGGAAAGGAGTCATAAACCCTACTTATCAATGGGAACAGAACTAAAAAATGTGTAGCCATGTTTTAAAACCATCACCTAGAGATATAAACTAAACCTAGAGATATAGATATATGTACACATGTACACATGTGTAAGTGTGTGTGTGTGTGTTTGTGTATTAAATCCCTATGATTCTCACAACAAATCAATTGGCTATGTTGTATTATGTCTATTCCAACTTTCCTGGGGTCACATAACCAGTACATTGTAGAGGCAGGATTCTAATCCATATAACCAATGTCATATGAATTCTACTAAACCATGTCAATCCCAGGGGAAACTCCATTAGTTTCAATGCTTAAAACTGCCACGGTAATAATTTTGAGTTGACACTATATTCAAAGTAGCCCATTTCCTCTGAAAACAAAAAAAGCCATAGGAAATGAAATTGTGTTCCATTTAAATAAGCATAATTCACAAAATAGACAAACCCCCAGTAAGCTCTCAGAGACTTTCAACTTGAAGCCAATCATGTCAAGGCATCTGCTCACCCTAAGGCACAACATTTTCTATAATTCTAACATGTGATTTCCTGAATGGTTTTGTTCTCCCTTTTTTTTTTTTTTTTTTTTTTTTGCTGGAGCTGCTCCTGCTGCTGGACATATCTACCTCACTCACTCTCCCTTTCACAAGCCTCAGCTGACTTGAATCATCAGAGGAATTGACTCAGCTTTTCATTTCATGGTGAACACAGACACAGAGCCAAAGATCATGCTTATAGAGTAGAGCAAACAAGACTCTGGTATGGGCTACTAATTTCCCTCTAGCATCTTCTCAGTCAATACCAATCCCAATAGTCTATTTCATTACCTACATGGCATGGTGAGACATCGATAGGAGCAACTTCTCATGCCATGGATCATTTGTGTCGTACACAGAGAAGTCACTAATGAACATTTTCTGGACAAGTCACATTGAAAGCACAATTTACTGGCCTTAGTTAAGGAATTATATTGAACATCATCTCAAAGGTTGAGGGTTGAAATAAAACAGAGAATAATCACTAAAAATACACATGCATACAAAATTACATCTTATATAAAGGCTATAAAATGCTTTATCATCTATAGTCTCCACTTCATTTCTCAGTCATTCAGCAAGCAATCCATTTCACAGACATTAATAACCTTTGCAGAATACTCTGTTGACCTGCTCCATTCACTCCCACTATCTGTGTACATGTGTGCATTTTGTGTGTGCAAGTGTGTATCCATATGTTTGCAGGTCCTCTATCAATGAGATGTACACAATGACAGAGTCTTGCTACAACACTGAAAATACCCTGACTGAGGAGACAGGAGATCACTAAAATAAGAGTGGTCAGGCCCTTACAAGGGATCTCAAAGGAATATATTTTCTTTAAAACAGATGACTTTTGGTGGTTCCAAATCCTTTGTATGATTTAAACAAAGGAATAGAAAGAAATGCCTAAGTGTGAAGTCTGGGAGAGCTGTAAAAGTCACTGTTTCTATTGAGTGAATTATCACTAATATTCAAATGAGCAATTGCTAACAAATTGATTTGTCCCCTTGGACTACATGTTGTCACACTGGCACAAGAAAGATTTCTTTATGCCTTTGTGTCAATAGAGGCTAGATCATAAATAGATTTGGTGCAATTTTATTGTATAGTACCAATGAGAGAAAAAAACAAAGAGAGGGAGGACTGTTTGTGGCTGCCTGAGTGGGAGAACAGGCACAGTTAAAAAGCAAGTAAGAGAGAGTGAGAGAGAGAGAGGGGCAGCACGAGTTTTTAATCAACTACTTCTCTTGAACTAAGAAACTAAATTTTATCATTCTATCTAAAGACATTTCAGGCAATAGAGATAAATAAAAGTCCATTATTTGGTGATCTAACTAAAACTACATGTCCTGGAAAAAAACATCAAATGCCTTAAAGGTGAATTAAATACTATTACTAGATGTGATTTGCCAAGAAAACGCAGACCTTTTTTATTGGTCTCTTCCTGGTAAGTATAAGGACTAGCACATACTTGACATTTAATAAGTAGTATCAAGTCAGGTAACACTAAATTTTTTTTTTTTTAACTTTCCCAACTGGAAGAATACAGTTGATAAATACTGACTCTCTCAGGAAGCTGTATATTTATAAATTACCCATTTTTTTAGCATAGTGGGAATGGCAACAAATTATAAGTAAGAAACATTTTATCCTTATTTGATCTCTCCCTTCAGAAGGAAGGACAACACCTTGTTACTTGCATCTTTTCTACAAAAGGCCATGAACCCACTCTGCTGTTGATTCTTTCTGTTTGTACATAATCCTCTCAAAGAAAAGATGCAGTGAACTGACATTTTAGATTTGGCTTTTCTTTTGTAACTTTTCCTTTGGTCTAATTCATGAATTAAATGAACTCTAATTTGATTAAGCCAAAAGATTCTGATTTTTTTGTTGTTGTTGCTGTTTATTTCTCCAAAAAGGTTTTCATATATACAAAAACAATACAGAATTCCCAGTGGGCTTTCCTAATTCCTAATTACATACCTCACTACCATTTAGGCTGGAGTTTTAAACATATGATCAAGTCATCCAGGACAGAGAGGAATGTAAAACATTTCTCATGATATGGTCTATTTGTGTCCCTTTCTCCTTAGAGACATTTCTCACTAGACAGATATTTTAATGTTTATTATCTTTTGTGTTTTCCAGATTGCTATAGGAAAAAAAAATCATTCCATTCACCAACTAAATGTATCACACAAAACACTTTAATCTATGGAAAGATAAGCTTTCTAAAAAAGTATTACAACAGTATATGCTTCTTGTTTTAGAGAATTAAAAATTTAGCATTATTTATTGTTTTGCAAGATCTTTTCACATAAAATTTGGTACTGATAATTGCTTCATGAGGTAAATAGGGTGCATTTTATAGGAGTATTTTACAGATGAGAATATTGAGGCTCACTGAACTGAAGAGACTTGCTCAAGGTCACATGGAGGTTACCATACCTTCCATATCCACCAGGCACTCTCTCTACCTTCTGTATAGATGAGTCATCAGTTTTACCCAGCTATTTTATTTTATCTTTTGTGTTATGGTTCAAATAATATTATTGGGAGAAGAAAAGTGAATATACTACACAAAAGCAAATGGAGTTTCAAGGGATTCTTTTGAACATTAGAGTTTTCCATAAAAAGAGGTGTCATCCCAGGGTCAGAAGTCACTGAGGCTTAAAGAAGAAATGGTGGGTCCTTTGTTCTTACTAGAGCTTGGCACATTGGTTAGGATGGGAATTCACTTAGTTGTTCCAGAATCTCAAAGGTATTTAGTGATTCCCACAAATGGTCACTGATGTTAGCTTTTCATAGTTTTTTATCTGATTTATTCGAAAACCATTCATTGACTGCTAAGCATGGTCCAGGCACGCCACAGGGGGTTGGGGCTACAAAAATGAATAAACATGTTTAATGAGAAAAACAGGCAAGTAAATAAATTCATTTAATTAATAAAGCAAGTTTAACGCTCAAACACGATGTTTGAACAGTCCTTACTTTCCTTTTTGCCATAAGCAGTAGTCTATGCTCCTTCGTCAGCACTAATAAGCCTGGTAAAGGAGATGGTAAGTACATGGTGGTCACTGTAGGTCTACCTGCAGGTGATTTTATAAAAAAAAAAGAGGTTAAGAGTGAGATGAAAGATGCCTTCCTTCCCTGAGTAGCCAGCACAGTGTTGATTTAACAGACTTAATACATGTCTCTATTTATTGCAGTGACCAAAATATGGTCCAAGTAATAGACTCCCGGCCCTCTAGGAGAGAGCCCCTGCCCTCTGCCTCTCCTCCCTCATCTGGCCAACTTCTACTCTTTCTTTAATTCTTTGCACTCACATTCTCCCTTTGAAAAAAGACTCCCTGGGCCTCCCCTACCCACTCTTGCCACCCTCCAAACCAAAGTGGGGGAACGTCGGTATAGTTATGGCTCTAGATATCGTTCTTCTTCTTTTTTTTATTATGTTCAATTAGCCAACATAGAGTACGTCATTAGTTTTCAACGTAGTGTTCAAGGATTCATTCTTACCACAGTGTGTATTTCTCCACTAGGCTATAACTTCCTTAGAGACAGAAACTATTGATATTTGTATTCATGGGATCTTGCATAAGATTATCATAGACTCAGAGACAGTGGCAACATCTCCAAGGGATGGCGTATAGTGGGGAGAAAAGAGGGGACTTAACTTTACTTTAACTTCTTCCCCCATAGTTTCTATTAGCCATCGCCTCTTTACCCCCAAGTAAACATACAGGGTACTTAAAACCAGTATGCATGCTAGGCCAGTGTAGAATCAAGGCAAGGCCCCCAGCATCCCTCTCCCACGGGATGCTTAAAGAGCACCTTCTATCTATCCCTCAAACTCAGTAAGTATCTGCTCAAATGCCTTCATATCTGCTCAAATGCCTTCAGGAGAGAGGAAAGATGCAAAACAGGAAATCATTTGGATGACCATGCTTTTTTAAAATCAGGTTTATTGAATTATAACTTACACACAACAAAACATTCTTCCTCTTTCATATATAAAGTTTTGATGACTTTTGATAAATGCATAGTCATGAGACCACTATCATAATCACGGTAGGGACCATTTCTATAATCCTCAGAAATTCTCTTTGAACTACCAGAATTTTAAGCGAACTCTTTTTAGAAGAACCACAAAACTGATCAGTGTTGTAGATTAAGTAACATATCCTTGCATCTTGGGCAACTTAATGTATCTCTCCAAAATGAATGGTTTATTTTCCCTCCGTCATAATGCCATCATTTGGTTGCATGGTGTTTTTCTTCCGGAAATCTCAAAGCATTGAGCAAATAAGATTGCACTGTCCTTTCCCAAAGAAACCTGGTCCGGCTATAGAGATTTATACTCCAGTGAAATCAATGCATCTCTTCCCAATTGACTTGTATGTTTCTCTTCTAGGTATTGCTTTTAACGAGCTGGCCCCTTGTTTTATCAAGTAGGCATGTGCCTTCCCCTTATTTTTCGATTACACTCCCTCATGACTATGAAAAGACTCTTCATCCTGGAGATACTTGGTACCTTTGGATTTGATCTGATGGATACATGGAATAACACAGCAAACAAGTGAATGACTAAATAAGTGAATGAGAATAGGAAAGACGGAATGAATGAACAGTTGCCTCCATGTCATGGATAGGCACTGTCTGAGAGGCACGGTGAGGTCAGGGGACTGGCCTAGAGCCTCACACACATACATGCGAACAGGCCAGATCAGAAGCCAAGTTTCTTTTCCTTGCTCTCTCCATTTACCCATCAACTCTCATTTTTAAAAAGTCTCCATAAAATATCAACATTAAAGAGTAAAGATGGGAAAATAGGGCACACACAAATTAAGTGGTGTTTTTAAGAATGAATTTTATGTGCAAAGAATGACATGGGTAAGGATTTCGGGGGTAGATTTCCACTTGCTAGGTAAAGGCTTTTTGGTCATTTACCAGGGCTTCCTTTCCATCAGATGGTTTCAGTAATACTTTTTAGTCATGTTCTTTGTGTGTTTTACCAATAAGACACTTCCTATATGTCCATTGTGTTCTTTTTAAAGAGCTTTCTTTAGGGAAAAAGGCAGTTGCTTTCACCGTTGGCCACTCTGTGATGACAAGTGGGGAGAGGACACCCGAAGACGTTCTATACGGTTAGTATGAGAGCCTCCATTGTTCTACCTACGCTTGCACCTTATTTCATTTTTCTTCACATTTGGACAGATCGGGAATGAATTTGATTAAATTTCCACCGAGAGACTTATTATATTCAGGAATACGTATCCAAAGAACGTCAATGAGCATAAAACCAAAAAGGATCTGCATTTCACAGGAAAATCTGATTTAAACGGCCCTACCAACAAAAAGAAAAGAAAAAAAAAAAAAAACAAAAAACCACGCTATTAAAGTAGCTCTCCCGAGGGCTTGTCAACTGCTTTTCAGTGCGTCCAGAGCAGGCGTCTTCTCTCCCGGGGCTGCTCAGATATTCATGAATCGCTGCGTCTTCAGCAGCGCTTTCTCTCTCCCTCTGCCTCCCTGGCGCGGCTGTCCCTCCCTCCCTCCCTCGGCTTCTGCTCTTTCTTACTCCTTCTCTCAGCTGCTTAACTACAAGCTCCCACTGGAACTTGCACGATCAAAAACAGCTCTCCTTCCGAGCAGCCTCCAGCCGCGCGCAGCACCTGGAGCCGAGCGGCGGGCCCCGCGCGCCCGCCGCAGAGCCGCCAGGTAGCCGGGGGCGCGCAGGGGGTGCCCCTCTCCGACTAGCCAGCCGCAGAGCAGAGCATCTCCCCGGGATCCGCCGCAGCCCGGGGGGCCGGCCGCGCCGATGCCCGAGCCTCGGAGCAGCGATGGGAAGAGCAGAGCCACTGCCCTTGGCAACTGAGAGCGGGAAGAGGTTGCTGCGGTAGCGACGCTGCAGGATGTGTGAGTGAGGACCCGAGCCCCGCCAGGTTCTCCATCCCGCTCCGTCTTCACTGCCTGCGTCCGGGAGCGCGGCCGGGGGACCCGCTCGCTGCACTCACCAGGCGGTGCCACCCTGGATCTATAACTGTGAACTCCCTACTGTGGAAAATGGTAAACAAAGACATGAATGGATTCCCAGTCAAGAAATGCTCAGCCTTCCAATTTTTTAAGAAGCGGGTAAGGACGGGTTTTGTTTGTTTCTTTTGTTTTCTGCTCTTCTCTGAAATGCTTTTGATTGCTGGCCAGGGATAAGCCAAAGGTTGTCTTGCAGATTCCCGAAGGAAAGGCGAGCTTCTGGATGCCTTGGTCCAGCTGGGAAATATACCTGTCTTGATGCAAATTTGTGGGTGGGGGCGCCTCTGAACTGTGGGGGTGGGCTGGGCTGCCTGCCTTAGAGGGGGTTTGAGCCCGGAATAGGAATTTCTCAAAGCCACAAGATGACAGTCAGTGTTTAAGAGAATTGGCCTGGGGTACAGTTATGACTAGTAATTTAGTCAGGGACTAATTCAGTAGCTCTCCTCTCTCACCTTCGAAGGGTTCAACTTTTTCCACCCCTTTCACTGACTCTGTCTCAAGTGCTGTATTGCCATCTTCATTAGAAGCCGCAGCTTCTGGCTTCCCAAAGCCATGCAACCAATAACTTGTCTAGTCTCTATCAGCGGTAAAAATAGCAAAGGACTAGAATGGCCTTTTGCAGAAATGATGGAATCCAGCATTTTAAATTCTCTATTTCACGTTGCCTCAATGTTGCTTGGTATGACTGCCTTTCTTTTCGAGAGAACAGTGGACAGTCTGAATCCAAGTGACAAGATGGGGTTATGCTGCTGTATATATTTATCCCTTCAATTCCTTGTTCTTCCATTCATAGTTGTTAACATCGCTTTGATTATAAATGAGGGGGGAAAAAGAGAGAAAGGAGTATTTTTGTGTGTTTCACAATAAACTGAATGCATTGTAATTGTCATGCTGGTGGTCTGCATAAACCTGCAGATTTATACACAAGTGGGAGGTAAGAAATGTATGATTGTTAAGAAACTGATGACTGGCACTCTTAGGGAGAGTTTTGTAAGCAACAGAACCTTCTTTCAGCCCCCAGATGCCCTGTCCTATTTAATCCCCTAGGGCAATTCCATCAAAATGGCTCTCTCCATTCATTCTTCCCGCCCTTCATTCAGGTCCTTTCTGAGCTGTGCCTGACACACAGCCCTTCCCTTAACCCACCAGCAGAACACAATGAATTACACACTGGGCCAGACCACCTCCCTGCACCAAATGGGCAAGCTGGAAAGGCAGTTCTGGAAGCAGTAAGTTAGGCCCAGCTAGAGGGCTGGCACAGGCTCCCTTTGACTATCTCATGGTTAAAGCACAACCTTCCCTCAAGTCATGGGCCAAAACATATGCATTAACAACAAGGCAAAACCACCCTGTCCTTCCTGCTGCCCCTGAAGATCCCTCACTAGTGGAGACTGCAGGCTGAATCAAAGCAAGTCAGTGCAACTTCTCAGAGCTCTGCAGTGTTTCTTGGTTTTCCCTGCAGCCAAAGTGTTTCTTTCCAAGGAATGGGCCCATCTTGAAAAGTCATCACCAACAGCAAACAAATGTTTTGCTAATAACCAAAAAACATGTCATAGCCCATAATTCAGAGCTTAAACTCTTTACTCTCTTTGAATTAATGAATTTATTTAGTGGTATTGGTGGGAGGGGAAGAAGGGTGATATTTTACAACTCCTCAGTTAGGTATTTTTTTTTTATCAACCAAGTAGCTTCAAGTAAAATTTTTTCTTTTTTTTTTTTTTTTTTTGTCACTTACTTTCTTGGCTATCAAAATGTACTGATCGATATATAATTTACTATCTGGTTTCTTTCTGCTTAAAAGCATAATTGACCAATCGCCCTCAGTTGGTACCTCCGTTGACCTTGAATTTTGCAAAGAGCTAGCCAGGGTTTTATCTATTTGGCAGAGAGAAAGAGGTCTATAACAAGATTTTCTGGCTGGCAGCTTCAACCGCTTTCTAACCTGGGTTTATCAGTTGCTGGAGATAGAATCAGAAATCTCCCTCCTGGTCTCCTTACTCCTCAAGGACAGCAAAATCAGCAGAATGAGACTTTGTAAGAAGTCATGGACAGCTTTGAAGATAAATTCCTTGATTCTTGTCCACTGGTATACAGTAGTTCCAAAAGTCGATTTCATTTTGTACCATGACTTTTGCTTTGGGCTTTGCTTTTTTGTTTGTTTGGTTTTGGGGGTTTTCTAGTTTTTAATTATACAACCAACATGTAAACAGATGTGTAAAGCATTAAGACAGTGCCAGGTAAATCCCACCTCTTCCCCAGTCTTCCCCAGATGGAACTGTTGTGGCCATGTTGGTGTTCATAAAATCCAGCCTTCTTCTATGCATTTACATACACATTCATATACAAGAATGTTTTTGTTTTCAGCTAAGAATAATCTATTTTCCCTATATTCTACTGTTGGAGTTCCACACATTTCTGCATTTTTATTTTTAACCTAGATGGACAGTCTTACGAAGTGAACCTTTATCCAGTGCCCACGTAAAACCATGAATAGATCTTAGGGAAAAAAAAAAAACCCATAGGTATTTTAGGGCTCACGAGAAAGACTGAGGTTTGGATACAAACTGTGATTGCAGAAGCCTTAAAGAGTGCTTCTGATGCCTCTGAGACATTCCAAAGGGAGCACAGAGAAGCTCACTAGAGGGGAATATTGATGACCTGTTCCATCCTTCATTTAGGAGAGTAATAATAGCCATCATTTATCTAGTGCTTTCTACATTCTAGAGGTTGAGGGCCAAATACTTTATGTGAATGATCTCATTTAATCCTCACAGAAACCCAATGCAGGGAGATTAACCAACCAGCCCAAGGTCATGTAGCTAAAAAATAGCAGAGCTAAAATTTAAACTTTGTTTAACCCAAAGCCTGTGTTCTTAGTCCAGACTTTCGATTTCAAATCATCCTCCCACATTTTTTTTTTAATTTTCCACCACAAAATCTTTTTTTCTTTTTTTCCAAGTGAAATCTTTGTGTCTCTATCCAATGTACCAAACTTCTGAAGGCAGCCGACCCTCAGCAGACAAGCTTCTTGAAGCTCCTTTCCAGCCCACAGTCTGGAGACAGGCAGTCTTGGTGCAATTTCCCCAAATCCTTTGGACTTATGCTTTCCACTCTCATGTCTCAAAAGCTCAACTAAATCAGCTTAATTTCATTTAGCTGAGAATTGCTAAGCTAAACTCCATAAGAGTTCTACTTCCAATCTCCCCATGTTAATGATAAGTTAGCTTTAGGATATCTTTGGATTATGTTTTAGTCTGAGTCTTAAAGATTCACTTAAAGTGAATGAAAAGATGTCCTTATCAGTTTTATTCTCCCAATCCGACAGCTTTAAAAGTTATCAGTTGTGCTAAAGATAATCCATTTTCATGGATTTTAAGATATGTTCATAGTTCAGATTCTTGCATTATGACTCAGAAAACACAAACAAATGGCATTGTCTTCAACTTGATAATCCTAGGTCTGTAAAAAAAGACTTCGGTAGCCATGATTAAACTGTCTTCTGTAAAATTTCAGAGGCTATCTGGCCACATAGAATTTTGGATTTGGAGTGAAACTTAGAAATGCTCTCAGTGACCTCTCTGTTTTAGTGATGAGTAAACAGTATCAGGAAGGAGAAGACACCTGCTCAGATTAGAATATGGCTAAGCGCTGCTCACATGGGCAGCATTTTCACTTCCAGCTCTTAGTGTGCTATTCTCCTCATCGTGCCCTGTAACTAGTTCAGGGCTTCGTGCCTTGTCCATTCATTTTTTAATCAAAATCCAGCTCTCATCTTCATAGAATTAACTGCCGAGTGACCACTAGCTTTGACAAGACACTTTTGTCTGGACCCAGTGTTTCATGATTTTGTGCATTTGAACAATTTCCTTATGTTGTATTATTCTTTAATAATAACAAATTTTATAATCACCATCACTTATACAACACTAACTTCGCTGGGCACTGTTCTCAGAGTCTTAAGTATGGTTATGTATGTAAGTTCTCACAAAAATCCCAAGATAGATGTTATCGGCATCCCGATTTCACAGGTGAAGAAACTGAGGAGTATGGAGGTGGAGAGAGCAGTCCTAGGGTACACTGCCAGTTAGCAGCAGAAACAGGGTTTGGATCCAAGTGCTTGGCTCCACAGCCCGTAGCCTTAACCACTGTCCACCCTGCCTGTTGGCGTTAACCAGTCCAGCATGATCAGAGGAAAAGTGAAGAGGTACTACAGCCCTAGCTTCCTCCTTTCTCTAAACATGTCAGGGAACAAAGTGAAGGTTCTCAGCCCGATTATGTTGTTTATCCTGGCAGAGCTGAGGGGTGAAATTTAGCTCCTCTGCAGTGGTTATTCTCCACCACTGTTCCATTAACAGCATTCCTTTACATGCATTTCCTTTTACTGTCCTATTATGTCTGCTTAAAGCATTGAATTGGAATGATAACAAAGATTTTCTACCTATGTGAAATACTCCATGTCTTCCCGGAGGGTTAACATTTATTGAGCTTTTACTAAGCGTCAGGCGCTGTTCAAAGTATTTTACTAGTGTGATCCTCAGAATCTTTGATTACGCCTATCTTACAGCCAAGGACACAGAGCTTCAGAGAGGTTAAGTAACTGGTTCAAGGTCATAGTGTTATTAAGAGAGGTAACAGAGTTCAAACTCAGGAGTCACAGCTCTAGTTCCACCAATCTTTCCATTGACATCTCTGGAGTGCACTACCATGATGCTAACACTGCTTCAGGGTTGGCTCTCCCCATTGGAAACTACTGTGAGGATGATCCAAAGAGGATTTTGTGGGGAGCTTTTGGCCATAGCTATGGAGAGTTAACATTTTCCAAGCGACTCCCGAGGGTAGGAGGAATGCTTTCCAACAAATCCGAAGTCTCCAAGATATATTTGATCATACTTCCTGGCACCATAGTGCTTCCTACTGTGCTTTCTTCCGAGGTAGCTAAAACCCGAGTTGTTTGAGTCCTTGTGTGGGCTCCCACAGCATAGCTCGTGGTCCTGCTCACCCTGCGTGGTAACATCAGGACTGTTTACTCACCCGTAGCTCCCACAGGGCAGGAAGGTCTTAAAGGACAGAGAACCCATGACCTTGTTCATCAGATCCCTTACTTGTCAAACCAAATTTGTTAGATGAAAGTATATACAAAATGAATGAATGAATCCTTTTGTTAACTTGTCCCTAAGTCATTGTCTTGTCCTCTTCCTCCCTGTTTTTCTTTCTTGAGAGAGATTAATGACTTAGAAGTCTAATGCATTTTAATTTCCTCTCCGTTTAGATATGGATTATAAATAAATGAAGACTTTGAAAAATACCTTAAATCTGGTTCAAGGACAAGTTGTCACTATGCTTGATAGCTGGCAGGTCCTTTGGGAGACTTGACCTCATCTTGTTTGCTGCTGCAGTGTCCACTCCACAGCCTCTTTTCTGTAATACTTTCCCTGTTAGGTCAATCGAGACAGATGCAGTAAGATTGACTACTTTGCTTTATTGTACATGAATATAAATCTGACTTCAGTATTATGTAGTGCTTGCATTATGTATTCTCCACCTGGAACTTTTTTAAAAAAGAATCTTTCCAGCTATCATTTTTCCATGTGGTTTTAGGAGCCACCAAGTGTGAAGAAGTTGACCTCAAGATGCTTTTTCCACTTTGACCACTAAGTTGTTGAGGGGTTGGCCTGGAGTAGGGGCAAGTTCAGCCGGTCAGGTGTGGCTGGGCCGGGGAGCTGGGTCTCCAGTATGGCGGCATGCAGGAGAGGCACCATTCTCATGGACTCCATGTTTTGGCACCCTAGCAGCTCTCGAGAAAGCCCGATACTATTTAGGCTCTCACTCTGCTACAGTGCTTGGGAAATATTTTGAGTGGAAAGTGTAGCGGAGTTCCTTGAAGGTTTCGTTTTTTGAAGAATTAGTGCTAATGTGCTGGTGCCATATCTAACACCAGAATAAGAAATCTTCCAAGCTCCCCCATATTTGATGATCTGCAAATGCTTCTTGAGACAAAGCAAAACTAAAATGGGGGTGGACAGCCACTGAAACGCATGTCCCACCCCCCACCTCCCCCACCCCCTGCTGAAGAGGTCTGATTATAAAAACATAAAGGAAAGAACTGTAGGAGAATTGGATTCGTAGAAAAATTTAATTAGTAATTTAGGTCAAGCTAAAGATAGTTCACTAGAAGAAATACTGTGGAGGCAGATTTTAAAGTGTCATTTTTTTTTTTAAACACACACCAGTTTTAAGTTTCAGCCGTAAGTATAAGAAGTTAATATTTTTAACATTGGCAGATAAGGAGAAGACTCCTGACTTACCGGGAAGACAGGGTCACCTGCCCTCTGACTGACTAGCACCTCAGATCCTAACTTGTCAGCTTGTCTGAGTGTGGACTCATTGACTTCTCACCAACACCACAATAAGGACCTTTATTCTTTCCATGGGGTTTCAGAAAGTTCGGTTCACAGGACAGTTTTCCCAAAGAGCTTTAACCGAAGGAATATGCACAATCTCCCTGGAGATCCATGGCTTCCTGTTGGGCAGAACACCTTGGCCCTTCTTCTCAAGGCAGTCAGTCACAGTGATGTACCCTGGTCCATGGTCTAAGGGTCAGCTCACCAGCAAGTGGCCAGATTTCCCTGGCAGACTACAGACTCAGGCTGCAAATTTTATACCATTCTGTGTGGGAGGCAGAGGAGAGTAAGGTGGGAGGAAAATGATAAGGAAAAGCAGACCCAGCAAGTTAGGTGCTGCTCGGGCTTCCTGGTGCAGCTATTCCAACACTTGGAGACAGGATTCCTGTTAGTTTGTTTACTCTCACACCGATCGCTTTGCAGCCTTCTAAAACGATTTCCTAAGTATTTACAACAAAGGAAAATGACAATCAAGGCTGTAACTAGGACGGTAGGAGAATGTCCCCCTTGGTAAAGCAAGATGCCAAAATATTACTCTAATTGCTTTCCAGAGCCTGCTGTGATATTTTTTCTGGGAAGAGTCCACTTAGCTATTTTTATAGCTTTGGGGTCACCTTGATCTATTTTCCCTTCCTAGGTCAGGGCATTCACCCAAAATGCCGTTTGCTTGGGAAATGATGGACCCTGTGGCTCTTCCCCTCCTTGTCTCCTCTCTCCCCATCCCTTCTCCTCTTCCCCCTCCTCCTCCCCTTCCTCTCCTCCTCCTCCTCTGTCTCCTCCTCTTCCCCCTCCCCCTTCCACCTCCTCCCCTTCTTCCTCCTCTTCCTCTCCGCCTTCTTCTTTCTCCCCACCCTCTCTCTCATCTCTAAAAGGTAAGTTCACATCAAAGTAAAGGAGACAAAAGCCTGAACTGAAATATTCCTGGATTCACATGCCATAGAAAACCCAGAACTCTCATCCCTCTAATCCAAGGGTAACAGGAATATCTTTCCATTTCTGAGTCTGCTACAGAGAGTTCAGCCAGGATGAAAGACCACCACAGATCAAGATTTTAGTTTCTGGAAATAGCAAAGTGAAATGGGTCCCTAAATAGTTCAAAGATTTTAAGGTTCAAGTCCATGTGGGACCAACATTAAAATATACTGAGGAAAAAAAATTTAAGTTAATAGTTTGAGAATTAAAAATAAATAAGAATCTTTATTTTGAGTGCTTATTAGTCACAACTATAATCATTTCCATAGAATGATCTTTCTGAAAAGTAATCGAATTTCTTTTGAATCCTGAATCTTTTGGGACCAGCATTAATTTGGGTTATATCACAAAAAAAAAATTTTTGAGACAGAAAACTATGAATATGTAGCTTTTAGGGTGGTTAAAAAGATTGGGGTAAAGCTAAGAGGCACAACAGTGGAGATTTGGTCTAGCAATAAATACATTAAAAATGAACTCTCTAGTTTCATAGGGTTTCTCTGAAACCTGGAATATAAACTCCCTGAGGGCAGAGATCATGGCTATCTTGTTCACAGCTCTGAGTTTCTGGTACACAGTAGACACTCAACAAGATACACTTAATGAATCAATAAAGAGAACTTAATCAAATGGTTTGGGGAGGAGGTGTCCTGGTAATTGTAATATAATTACCTAGTTAAATAGAGAAGGTATTGATAAAGAGAGGAAGTAAGAATTAAAGAAAATCTTGGCATGATTTCCACTATTTCTAAATAGTGCTGTTTGCATGTCAACAAATAAAAGTGTGAAAGAATTAGAAGCTTATGCCTTAATGAATGAATGTACTTTAAAGCCGGTAATGCAATGACATATTTGTTTATTTAGGTTTGGCAGAAGCTAGATTTGAGCAATAACCTCCAAACTGGGTTCTATTCTGATGATTAGTTTGCCATTTTTATAATACTAGGTGTAAATAATTTTAAAAATTAGTAATAAGTTGGGCGGCTTGAACTAGGAATACTCATATCTTTTACGTCAATTGTACCATGATGAATAAGAACAGGTGAGTGGAGATATTAACAATTTCCTGAAGAATATATTGAATGCAATGATAAAGCTTAAGGAGTTAAGAGATGTCAAATTAAGGAGTTCAGAGTGAAGGAGTTAAGAGATGGCAATTCGTTCATGGAGGGAAATCACAGAATCTGTAATCCATCTTTAAGTGAGAAATAAAAAATATCTAAAAACAGTCTTTGATTTTCACAGGGAAATAAGAGTTGTACCTGTCTGTTCAGGCTTCCATAACAAAATGATAGACTGGGTAGCTTAAGCCACAGAAATTGATTGTCTCAGAGTTCTGGAGGCTGAAAGTCTATCAAGGTATCAGTGGGGTTGGTTCCTTCTGAGGCTGAGAGAGAAGGATTTCCTTCCAGGCCTCTCTCCTTGGCTTGTAGATGATCATCTTCTCCCTGCGTCTTTTTCTTTTTCTCATAAGATTTATTTATTTTAGAGTGAGAAAGAGCAGAAGCGAGTGGGGGGGGAGGGGCAGGGAGAGAGGGACAAGGAGGGAGAAAGAGAGAGAAGGAGAGAGAATCTCAAGCAGACTCCCCATTGAGCGTGGAGCCCAACACAGGGTTCCACTCCATCCCAAGACCCCCAAGATCCCACCCCCTTTTAACTTGATTACGTCTCTAAAGATCCTATCTCCAAATACATTCTGAGTTTCTGGGTTAAGACTTTAAGATACAAATGGGGGGGGGGGGTTAATTCAGCCTATAGTTTTTTCTTTACCATCGAAGCCTCATTTATATCTGCAATGGAACATCCCCAATAGAATGGGCTCTAAAGTAGAAATTTTTACTTTATTAAAAATACGGGTAAATTCTGGGAAACAAATATTGCAGAAAATCTATAACACTGAAGAATATCAGGTGAGGCAGAGGTTTGGCAGGCAAAATTATCTTAATTGTTTTAAGGACGGTAATGTGGTAGAAGTAGGAAGTGAGGGATAACTCGAAAAATATTGCTGCTAAGTTTTTATGTAATAAAGCTGGAAGAGCTGGATGGCTGATGGAATATCTAATACAACATTTAAGAGCTTACAACTAAATAATACCCATGTGTAAATGAATTTAATCAAAGAATATCAATATAACTATTTCTCTTTAACCACTCCAGCTCAAAGATTGTTACGTAAGAACTAGGACCTAGCAGTTACTGTATACAGGGTCTTAGTTATCAGCTTTGGCAAAGCAGTCATATCCAATTTATTTGTCCATCAGTCAATTTTTCCATACCTTCTCACATTGCCAGTAATAAGATGGTGGTGAAGCCATTGCTAATAACTAGTCTTCTAGCATGAAATGAGTTCTTTAAATCACGCATTTGAGAGTATCTCTTCAGACTTAATCTCGATCACATAGAATTCCAGGAGGTGTAATGTTTGTTTCATCCCATATCTTGACAATTAGCTCTTACATTATACATTTTATTCTTTTCCAAAAATCAGAGCAATGAACATTTCTAGCAATGTCTTCCTTCCTAAAGTCATTATCTTCCAATAGCAGGTTCAGAATTAGTGTTGAAACTCACACTTGTGGGGGAGGGTGAAGGTTTTTCATCATTAAGAACCAGTATAATTTACACTTGTGTGTATCAGGCATTAGGATAGAAATGCAAATATAAGAAAGTATATTTTCCTTCACTGTTCATATCCTACCCTAACCCCAGGAACTTTGGTCACATCTTCCTGTCATATACTCTTTGTAGCTTCTTGTACTTTTTTTTTAAATGGCACCTGTCAATGTATAATCACATATTGATATAGCTATTTAATAAATATCTTTATCATTAATTAATATCCTCCTAGACTCTGGTCTCTTTGAGGGAGGGGCTTGTGCTCTCTCTTGCTTGCAATGATGTCCTCAGAGCTTGGCTCCTGGAATGTTATCAATGAGTCTTTACTAAAACAAAAAGATAAGAAATTATGAAATGCTGATCTAAGAGGGAGAGAAGAGTTAACGCTTAAAACACACAAGTCCTTTCCATTTTATTGCTTTTTTAAACTTGTATTTTGTTTCAAACAGAGGCAGATGCTAAGACTTCAAGTCTGAGACACATTTATATTCCAAATGGCATTGCTTTTTAAGTCATTGTCTCTTCTGTCATTTACTGTTCCTGTGAGGAGAGCCACATAATAAACTGCTCTTATAATTTAGCTGTAGGTTAAAGATTTTTCTTTTCTGAAAGAACACATTTAGCATGATATAATCCCACAGGTTTTCCTCAGTTGCCAGGAAACTCAAAGCTAAATTTAAAGGTAAATTTCAGTGAACAAATTAGACCAATCTGTAGAAACAACTTACGAGTTGCTAAATTTGGTTTTAATCTTGTATTTTTATTTTAACTCTCTTGTTTTGTGTGTCTCGTTGTAAACTGCCTCAGATGTTTTCAAAAGTAAGATGGCATATTATACTAATGTATTGCTATGGTGATAAAACAGCAAACACAGAAGAAATCTAGTTCTAAATTATGAAGTGCTTCTCTATTAGTTTTTCTTCTTGAAAATACATGCCTCAGACCATATGAAATTGATCACTGGATCAGAGCTAACTTTTAAACTGTAGGTTTATTATCTCAGATGTAAAATGTAAACCTCATGGACTCAAAGTAAAACTCTAGGTATGTTTTCTGCTTGTCCCCTTAAAATATATTATAATGCTCCAGATCGTGTCAAACTGCACTGAAATTGTTATCTATTGTTGTGTTACAAGATATCCAAACTTAATGATCGAAACAACCAATTTGTTTTTCTCAGGATTCCATAATTTAGGAGTTCGGGTTGACTTATTAGGATAGTACTGCTCCATGTCATTGGCTGGGTCATTCCTTGGCTGTGTTCAACAGGGGGCTGGACTGGGCCAGAAAGTCACAGAAAACTTCACTCTCATACCTAAAGCCTTATTGCTCCTCTCTTTTGGCATCTTTCTTTCTCCATGTAGCTTGGGCTCCTTCCATCATAGTCATAAGTTAGTTGGACGTAGATGTCTGCTGGCTTCCGAGACAAGGGCTTTATGAGAGTGGCAGAAGTTGCCCATCTTGTAAGGCTCTGATTTGGAGTTTATAGTGCTGTTTTCACTATAAAAAGAGTCACAGGGCCGGTTTACATTTAAGGGAAGGAATAAATTCCACCTCTCAATGAGAAGAGTGCAAAGTGAAATTATTGGATGTTTCTATTTGTTCCACTAAAACTACATAATTTTCCAAACTGTACCCAGCTGTACTGAGTTAATCTATAACCTCTTATAATCAAGACATTTCCAGTTGCACTCAAAAAGTAGAAACACTCAAACCCTCATAGGAGAAAGATATTAAGGACTCCTAATACAGGATCAGACAAACCCAGGTGGACCCTACATTACTTACAAGCTTTGTAACATTGGGCATGCTATTTAATGTTTTACCTCTATTGGCTTATCTATAAAATGGGCTTAATAACAACACAGAACTCAGAGCCGTTGAGAGGATTAAATTACAGAATGAATGTAAAGCATTTAATCCTCATGTCTGAGACATATTTAGAGGCCCAAAATGTAAGATATTATCAAGATGACCTTAAAATTCTGGCTTGTCTTTTTAAACTACCAATTCTACACTTTTTGTTATGGTATAAGTTGTGATTTTCCTCATGAGTCCATTTAGAGACATGTTGCTATTAAATCTCTTTGCTTTTGGATTTTATTGTTTAAAGGTCATTTCTCAAAAGACTTCTTCCTGGTCAGCAGGTTTACGCTTTTACTGAGTTATTTAGTGGTTTCCAGAGGCTTAGGAACTAGTGAACATAATTAATTTCTCTTCTGTAGATACTCGTCCCTAGAGCAACCCCAGAGGGCTGGCTTCATCACCCAAATAGTACTTCATTTGTACAGGATCCCATTAAATTTTTACTCTGCTTTTTTGGCTCCATGTGCACAAGGTACTGACAGAGAAACAGATACCCAAACCCTTATGACCAACACATGATCACTTATTGATGAGATTCTATCTGAATGTAATGCCAAGTCTTGTTTTCTAATCTACCCTGTTCTACCAAGTGAAGACTTGGAATTCATTTGCATATTCAAAAGCATGACCATGTAACTCATGAGCACTCGGAAATACTCCTTAAAATCCTTTAATTGCTCCACTTTCATGAAACTATTTCTTATTAAAGTCTCAAAAGCTCGTATTGCAAGACAGTCCATCCCTCTGTTTTCTTTAACCCTAAGATCAAGCTCTTTCATTCGTATTTCCTTTGTCCTGCGGATACTTAGCCCTCCTTATCTTAACTTTCCCTGTCTCCACAGGCTTTCCTGGGGATCCTTCCCACCATGAAGCTTCTGTGGTGGCTTCTGTGCCTCAACACTGTCCAGGTTCTCTTCTTACCTCTAGGCTATTGCCTTGTTTCCTTCCAGCCTTCTCCTGCTCTGCCTTACTTCTAATGTGGGAGTGGCTCCATCTCCAGCCTTGCCTCACTGGCCTCTCTCCCCCTTACTATGTTTGTCTTTCTTTACCCTCTCATTCTGATTCTCCATCTTTCTCACTTTCCCATGTATTCTCTCCTTTAGCTCCTCTTCCTCAGCAATACACCAGTTCATTCATTCCCAGGCTTTAAATGCAATCTGTATCTTTCTTAGATTTATCACTTCACTAAATGTCAGATCTCTATTCCCAATTGTCTACTTGATGTTCCTGTAGAAATGTCTCATGGACACCTTAAACTAATCCTATCCAAAACTGAACTCTTGATTTTCCTTCCCGTGTAATTTGATTCTTTTCTCTATTTTCCCCATCTCAAGTAAATGAAACTACTGTCCACTAATTTGCTAGAGCCAGAAACCTACCAATTATTATTCTTCCTTCAATTCTTCCAACATTAATGTAATTCATCGACACATCCTACTGAGTTGATTTCTAAAATAGATTTTTGTTTTTGCTTTTTTTTTTTTAAATTCCCCTCATTTTATCTTTACAGACTTGGTGCAAGGCACGCCCGTTTTTTTTGGACTCTTTAATAAAACTTCTTTACTCTTTTCTTCACATCTACTCTTCCCTGCCTTTCTCCTCCTTAACTTTCCCATGAAGAAATCACAGCACTTTTAGACAGATTAACAGCTTTCCCATAGTAGTAAGTTTTCCTGAGGAAACAAGGCAGTAAAAGAAGAAAGAACCTCCCCAGAGTCGTATAGAGAAGTGGCAAACTTGACCTTAGAAACCAAGATCCTTCTTTGTGGCAATATAATTTTTTACTCTCTGATATCTACTGCTTTGTTTTGTTTTGTTTTGTTTTTCTACTCTTCTTGATTTATATTCTTTTTTTAATTGAAGCATTTTATTTTGTGAAAAATTAAGATATTTGGGGCTCTTTTGAAAAAGCAGATGCTAAAATGCTTTCGTTTAAATTACATTATTCATGTATGTCATACATGAATATGACAATATGTCAATAATGTCATGTGACATTATTCATGTCACAGAGTTTGGAAAAATTACCAGAGGCCCCAAAACCCTGTCAGAAGGAAATGTCCTAATTCTTTCTTTGGAACTAGAACAAATAGACATATTTAAACAGTGAGTAGTTCCAGATTGGGAATCTTTTTTCCAGATTGGGAATTTTTTTTTTTTTAAGTGGTTTACTAAACCAGAGCATAATAATAATGTTAGGGACCATACTTTTTATAAATTTTACTTTATGTCAACTGACCACTTTGGAAAGTTTTGAAAGTTCTTCCTATTCTGGATATATCCAGCATATTTTACCTTATCCCCTATGCTCCTTGGCATAGCTCTCTGATGCTAGTAGCTCAGGAATGAACTGGGTGGGCCTCAATTTCATCCTTCTTACTCTTCTTCCATCTGAGAGTTCCTCCTTCACTCACTCCTCATCCTAAGCACACACTTTGCTAAATTCTACTTATTTTTCTGTAGCTTGCTGTAGTTCCATGTGATCCATGGAGTTTACCCCGCTGCTATAAATTGCCCAGATTTCTCTCTTCAAATGCCTCTTCAACTCTCTGTAAATACTGATTTAGCATACTAATTACCTTTTATTGATTGGTTCTAATATGCTCTCACAAGTAGCATTTTCATAGCACTTAATTTGGAACACATTCAATGATGTTTTTTTCTCCCTTGTGTCTCCCAGCTCAGGAGTGCAGGTATCCTTAGCCTTGATTCAGCAACAAGGATGCTGAGCATCAGAAAGATTAAGTAAATTTCCGCGGTCACGCAGATAAGAAGGCCCATTGTCTGTTGACAACATTTGAGATTCTCCTTCAGCACATCATGTCACTTTTCTGGCAATCGTTGTGGGTTTTTCCTGGACATTCTATGCTCACTGTCTGTTAGGCTAGGAACTTCAGAAACTTGGAAGGAACTGTTTGCTGTCATGCTGGCATCCTCAGATTCTTTGGTCTAGGAGTAGAAGGGAATCCACTTTCGTGCATTCTACCTTCTAAATAACTTTTGGCTCCCACTTCCATATACTTATTGACAGTCTGCACTGCCATTTGCCTAGTTCAAGTCACCTTCATTCTTCCCTGGAGAACTGCTACCACTGCATAACTGCCCTTTTGCTGACAATCTTGCCCCCACAGAACCCTCCAAACTTCAGTCTAGAAGAGCTTTCTAAAGCACATGTTGGAGCATGATATGCCTATGCTGACTACATTTCAGTGACTCCTGATAGCTCTTAAAGGAAGGTCTTAATTCCATTTACATAAGGTACACTGAGTAGTCAAATTCATAGAGATGGACAGTAGAATGGCGGCTTCCTGGAGCTGGGGCCAGGTGGGAAGGGAATGAGGAGTTAATGGATTTAATGAATAAGAGTTTCTGTTTGGAAAGATGCAAAGGTTCTGGATAAGGATGGTAGTGATCTGTCCAACAATGTGAATATACTGAATTGCACACTTAATGATTACAATGGTAAATGTGATTTATTATGTATATTATAGTGTACATTATGTACATACAACATCATGTGTGTTTTCTCACAATAAAAAAATAAAATATACTTTATTAGATGGGAATGGCTAAGGAAAATAAAGATAAGATGAGGGATTAGGAGGGCTGAGAGGTAGGAGGTGATGATAGGCTTTACTGTTACAGGGTTCCTTGCTTGTTTTTGCTCAGGGCTTGAGTTACCATGTACAACCACAAGTCTGGAAGAAGATTCAGAAAGACCTAAACCTTCCTTCTGATTACCAGTAGATACAAAAGTAAAGCTTTTGAAATGTGGGTTGCTAAATTCCCAAGAACTGGATGCCTTTTATTCTCGCCATGAGGTCAGTAAGGGAACTCCTCAAGAGGAATATTGGCATCTCAAACTGTTAGTCAGAACTACCATTTATCTTTCCTCATCCACGTTTCGGTTGGACATAAGCGCTTCTCAGCCTTGCATCATCAAAGAATTATGAGACCATTTCAGGAGGTAAAGATGACTAGATTTTGAAAATCAGATAATTACATCTGATTTATGTTTCCAGTGTCTCGATAAATCACCTTAATATCCAGGCTTCCTTGGGTTGGTTTTATATTATTGACTTTTCTTAACTCACACAAAACAAACACACACACACACACACACACAAAGAAACCCCCCCCAAAAAAACAGTCCATGTGGATTCCAAGTCTAATTGCAACCTTGTAGTAAGCGATCTGACTTTTGGGGTTTTTTTTTTATATTAAAATGTAAGTTTTTATTAAAGTAAATGTTACCAAATCTTGAGGTTTAAAGGTTTTATATCAAAGTTTGATCTCCACATTATAAAAACGACTGGCCTAAAGTCAAACTTCTATCCAATCAAGGATCTTTTGACTTTGCGATGTCAACCATGCAGCCTAGCTCATTTTTTTTTTTCTTTAATGGTAGTTAGACCAGTATACTTTCTAATATCTTTGTTTACCTCTAATCTAAAGGGTCTGCCATTTAGGGATAATATGACTAGCAAAGCCTTATGAAATGAAGTCTAATACTTCTTTATAAGATTATCTTAGTTAGTTGCAACTATTTAAAATTTTAAAAATTTATGAATCTTTCCCAGTGAAATAGAAGGACTTTTACGACTTACTAGAAACTGGCAAATTACAAACCATTTTACATTGTCTAGATCTGAAGTATAAATTTTCAGAGCTTAATTCTTATAAAATTAAAAATATTCTCTCCTTCTGAAACATTCAGACCGAAAACATGAAGGTCAGCTGAAAACACAGCCTAGAAAAACATAAGTTATCTAATTTGGAAGACAACATATGAGTCACAGAATATTTTGGCCATGGAACTGTCATTTAATTTCCTTCTTTAGGTCTTTTTGCATTCTGTCAAATGGGAAGCCTTTGGCATTTTGAGCATTGTGAAGATGTATTGGTAATACTTCTAAAGGTGTTAGAAAATGGAAGTATTTAAGTGACTTGCTAAATCAGAACCCTTGACTGAATGAATATTTGACCAGCTTCATGTATAAGGCCAGTTTTGTCCTGTGTCAAAAACTTTTTAAAACCATTCCTTTCATAACTTCAATGAATTTTGGATCTTTTTCATCCCCCACCCCACTTTTCTGTAACTACTAATTAAATGTTTGTAAAATGATCTCTTCTCTTAAAACACGCAATCTCTACCTGCCCTTCCTTTTGTAACAAAATCCATTTTTGCAGAGTGATGAACCCTAAGATTTAATTAGAGGAAAGTTATTTAACTTATCTGAGTCTCACTTGCCCCATCTGTAAAATGACAAAAGTTCTTTTCACCTCTAAGAAGGTACTATTTCTGCAAAACAGTTTGCTCTCTTGGTGCGACGTGTAACTAATGCATATAGCTACCACTCTCCTACAGTAGAGGACCTGATGGGTTCTCACGAGACTCCTTCAGAAGGTTTCTAACAGGGCTTGTCACTGTCTGTCTCGCCTCACTCCCAAACATCCCATGTGGTGGCCAAGCTGCAGATAAACATTTAATATGAAAGTGACAGGTGTGGATCTGGCTTGCTCACAGGATTAATTACAAACCTATAAGCTCATGCCCAAGGTCTTCGGCAATAGAACAGCCTGTGGAACCTTTCCTCTTCCTTCCCATCTTCTTCTTCCCTGTGTGTTCTCCACAGTTATTTATTTGTTCATTCAGGTGTACTTAGTGAGTAGTATCTGCCGAGCACCATGCTATATGCTAGAAGTAATGACGAGCCCAAACAGAGAAGCTCCAGGCAAGGCACTGCTTATGTAAAGACTGGGTTGGGAAGAAGTGGGGAGTTTGTGAGACATAGCATATCGATTGTGAGGCTGGAGCAGAGACCTGAATGTAAGGGATAACTTTGGAGAGTTAAAAAAAGAAAAAAAAAAAAAAGCAATAATACACACACACACACACACACACACACACACACACACACAACCATCGATAGGACCTCATGGAACTCTATGGAAAATTCCTTGTTTCCCTAAGCCAAATAGTGCTTATACTACAGTCATTTCTATTTCTATGCCTTCTAGACCCATAGAGTCCGACATAGTAGCCACCAGTTACGTGTGGCAATGGAGCTCGTAAAATGTAACTATTCTGAACTGAGATGTGCTGTAAGTGTAAAGTACATACCAGACTTTAAAGATCTATTACAAAAAGAAAAGAAAAGAATATGATATACCTCATTGATAATTTTATATTGATGACATTTTGAAAGAATAGTATTCTGGACATATTGGGTTAAATAAATTATATGTGTAAGTAATTCTCTCTTTCTTTTTACTTGATTTGATGAGGTTAGTGGAGCATTTAAAATTACATATGTGGTTCACATTTTATTTCTGTCAAATAACACTTTTTCAGACTGTACACTTCCTGCATAGTGAATGTTTATTCAATTATACATCTGTTTATCCCTCTAAGTAAGGAGCACACTCCCTTGCCCATAGTGAAGACTTAGTAAATATTGTTTAAATTCTTTGCCATTTTCTAAAGGATTTTTTAAAAAGTTGTTCACAACTTTAGTACACTACCCACTTTCCATCTGAAATGTATAGCCGAAACTCCATGGGGAAATTAATGGGTGAGGGACGGGAGCACGGGTTCTCATGGACCCTAAGAAGGCTAATGTACTGGACATATGGTGTGACCGTGCCCAACACAGTGGGCTAGGACTGCTGACTCAGAAGGTTTCTCTATTTCCAAAACAAGAACTATTATTGCAGTGTATGGAAGGAGCATTAGGACAGAGGATCCTTGTGGTTTCTCACTGTATCTGTGGAAAAAATCTGAGGTTAAGGTTTAAATTAAACTGACATTATAAAGAGCCTTTGTAGTTACTATGTGTGTTTTTACATCTGTTGCTATAACTAAACTGACACTGATTATTCTGAGTGGTGGTTTATGAGTGATGGAATAAAATGTGGTTTCCTGCTTATGAACATTCTCTAGTGTTAACTTGGTCTTCCTTAATGATGAGACAGAGACCAAGGAAAATTACTAAAAGTCTAGAAAACATAACACAGAGAAAAAAGTTGTTCTGATAACAAGTAATTCTGGTATAAGAAAAGGCATGTAGGATTTCTCAACACCACATCTGTAATTTTATGGATTATTTTTGTTTTGCCTGCCTTTTGGTTTAGAGCAATTCTTCTTATGGGTCATGGAGGCTCCCCCAAGGCAATTCTGCATACACATTTGCCCTTTTGGTAAGGGGCCTTTGAGGATGAGCTAATGTAATTCTTCATAAAATGGCTGGAAACACCTCTTTGCCAATTAGGAAAACTGATTTCATGGAAATTATGGTTTACACCTGCAAAAGATGTTTAGTTTTAGACTTCTTTTCTGCAGACTTCTTTTCTGTCATGCTGCCATAGGAGCCTTCAGCTTCAACCAAACTCATCTCACCTTGTCCCTTGAAATGCCTGCTGTGTATCCATGTTCATCTCAGCCTTCCCCCTGCTGCTGACCCAGGATTCTCTGTGAATATCTTACAATGAAATGTCCCTCAAAAAGTTGTCAGATCACTAATGAAGATTAAGTATGAGAAGAATTCTCATACTATCCCCTCTCATAGGTGCCTAAATTTAGTTTAATGGTTTGTGGCCAATATGACAGTCACTCTATTGGCTTCTTTTTTTTTTTCAGAAGGAGCAGAGGATGTGGTAATACCTAGAATTAATAAACTCCTCTCTAATATATCATGTATTATACTTGTTTATATGAATGTTGTTTCTGTTTATTCCTAGGCTCAAAATACTTTTGTTAGAAGTAACTTTTTAAATTACATCAAGTGCGGTTATGGATTCTAGGATTAAAACTGTGCTTGTATATTTGTTGCTGAGGTCCAGCACATTCTGTGGAGAGGCAGAAAGGAGGTCAAAGAGCAGAATTCTAAAAGGAGTCAGACCAGAATTCTGCATATTACTTGCTGTTTGGCTTTATGCAAAGCTAGCAACTTTTTTTAAGGCTCAATATTTTTCATCTGCAAAATGGTAATGATGTTAACCTTGTGAAGTGTTTATGTGTAAGGGGTGATAAATGCACATGCTTACGACACAATAGGCCTTCAACAACAGAAAGCTGCTTCTACGGTATTTGGACAAGTCTGTTGGAGTCAGTGGTAGAAATTTGACTTTATTTTTGCTGAAAAGAGTCCTTACTGTATTGAGTGCTCATTTGTGAAACATTTGTGAATCTAGAATAGAGGAGAAACATGAAACTCAGATTCTGTAACCTTGGATAATACATCATTCATAAATGATCACATTTTGTATAGTCATTGATAATATGTGGCACCAAAAATCCAATGAAAGCAAAACAAAACAACCTCTCCACCAATCGTTTGGATTTTAGTGTATTTGATAACCAATATGACCGCCTCGTGCCCCATCAGTGTAGCCTTTAATTATAATGTACATGTGTATAAATATAGTGTTTTTACAAACATTGTCTTTATTAATGCTCACAAAAACTGTTCTGTCCTGAAAGTAGGCACCTGATAGTGGGGACGATGATGATGATGGGGGAAAAGACCATCATATGATCAGCCAGTGGAGGAGAGGAGAGATTGCACACAAAAGAAAGCACAAGAGGTCTTGGCTCTAATTCTCAATCTGGATGGATGGAGGGAAGTAAGAAACTAAGATGAATTAGGTGCATATTAACTGTCACGCATTTTCTTTGGTCCTTGCCATAGCTCAGTCAATTAAAGGATATTCCCATTTGGTAAAGGAAAAAGTTAAGGCCCAGGGAGTTAGTACCATGACTAGGGTCACAAGGAGCATTCCAGCCAGAATCCAAATCCCAGCCTGCCAAATGCCAACCATCATTTTACTATGACCAGGGTGTACCTGTTTTAACTTGGGCAAGCAGCTTAACGTAATCAGCATTCATTTTCCCAGCTGTCAGGATGGTCTAAATGATCCCTTAAGCTCTGTTAACCTTCGACCTTCTAGTCTGGGTCAGAGGTTGTCTCTTGCCAGCCAGTGTTCAGCTTGTGTGATCTGAAAACACTCCAAGAAAACGCTTGTCCTGATTCATCTTAGACCATTTTATCCATTAGAGTCAATCCTGGATCAGGTGAAGTCGGTGGCATCCTCCTTGTAAGAACATTACTGATAAAACGGGTGATGTGCTTTGGAAGGCAAATGCTTTCACAGCTCCTTTCTCTCAGCCGATCCAAACTCACTGCTTCTGATATTTGTTTCCCAGCATATTTTGTCTATCACTTTTTAAAACTACAGGACTTTAGTAAAGTTAATTGTCTCCCATTTCGAATGTACATTTGTCTTGGGCCTCCACAAGCACCTAACAAATAATAGCCTTCAAAAATGTTCAAACGTATGAAGGTATGGGTTTGCATTGATAGCAGAGCACAATGTCCCAGATGAAACTCATGCTGGAAATCTCCATCCATCTCCACAGCTAGAGTGCCCAGTAAGGGTCTCTTTACACTAAGTGAAATGCCTATGTGCTTTTGGGTTTGGATTGAAGGAAGAAGAAGGCACTATACAAGGACAGGAGAGTAGATGGGGGTACCGGCCCTTGAGATGGCAGAGGGTAAAGTTTAGAGAGATTGCATACCATTTGCCTCCCTGCCTACGTCAAGGGATGGGTTTGCAGAGTGGTGGAGAAGGGGATGTCAGGACAAGACACTGAAGGGCAGTATTCCCCAGTGGTTTTACACCTCAGCAATAATCACACCGCTTGGACGCCTCATGATGCCTGAATGGGACCGAGAGCTGGACAGACGGGTGTTTTCCTCCACCCTAACCATTGGTCCCTTCATTGCTCCCCCAGCCAGCATTGACAGGTAGTAGCTAATGCATCACCAGCAAAGGATGCCAGACAGTCACCAGCAAAGGTAGCTGTGCAGAGCCAGGAAAACACAAGCAGGCTGGAGGCCCAGATGAGGTTAAAGACCACACACACACAACTGGATTTATTTCTGGGGACACTCTGAGGGGAAACTGCAACTGAGTTGTCATTTGGCCACTACCTTTAACCTGACCTTGATTACACCAAAAGGCTTCTTGAGGGCTGGGGCACATTAAATTAGCGAATCAGATTACTAAATGGTCACTTTAGAAAATGCAAACAATCTGGCCCCATGGGAAGGACATAAAATGTGTTTTCCTTATGAGGATATCAGGACTGCAAAACCCCTCCTTGCAGGAAGAGGGGAAGGAAAGGAAGGAAGAGGGGAAGAGGGGAAGGACACTGGGGGGAAAAGCAAGAACTGTGCAAGGTCTGGGGCAGTGGTTCTCTAAATGGGGTCCCTGGAATAATATCAGCTTCACCTCGGTACTTGATAGAAAAGCAAATCCTGGTCCCCATCCTAGAACTACTGAATCAGAAACTTGGAAGATGGGGTCCAGAAATCTGTGTTTTAACAACCCCTGCATGTGATTCTGATGCAAGCTTAAGTTTGAGAATCACTGCCTAGTGGAAGGCCACCTATGAGGTGGGAAGGAGTCCTGGCAATGGTACTAACCCTGGGACAGGGACAAGAGGATCCCCTCTGGGCCCCATTTATGTAATGCCTTTGCCATTGGTCTTCTGCCCTTGCTGGAGGAAAAGTCTGTGGAGCCCAGTCCCATACTCTCCAGAGTACTGCCCTCCTGTAGATCATATACCTTGAGTACATGCTCCCTGCTCCCTCCTGAGGTTTCTCATACAAATGGCCCCAAGCCCTCTTCCCGTGATGACTCTTCTTACGGTGTTGGAGGGCACAGTTTGGGGTCATGGTTGGGGTTGAAGCTTGAGCTCCAGATGATGGAGTGGACTCTGATGGCTTGGCTGGGGACTAGGACAGCTCTAGGTGCTGTCACAAATATCTACCCTTGTGTCCCAGACAAATCGCCTACTCACAGTTTTATTTGAGGGCAACCCAAGTGACCCCAGTTCCAATGGCTGATCTGTGAAAAAAAACAAGACCATCACTACATTTTTCCCCTCAGAAATCTTCTAGTCTTTGGGAGGAAATTAAGAAACTCTATGAAAATTGCTTTTGGTATACTTTTGAAAGAAGAGTTAATATTTTTCTGCTCGCCAGTTTGTATTCTGTAACCTAAATTGATCATTTAATTACCAAAAAAGGATAGACCTTTTTTTGCCAGGCTATTATAGGTAGAATTCTGAAATAATTTCCAAAAACCTAGGTTAACTAGAAAATTAATATCAATTGAACTTGCATTTCAGATTAACTTTAAATTCCAAATGCATTAACCTTTCTTCTAATCAAGAACTAAAAATGTTTTTTTTCACCACATACCAGCTTTGGAAATTCTTAAATATGTTTGTTAAAAATTTCCCCATTTCTGGGGTGCCTGGGTGGCTCAGTGGGTTAAAGCCTCTGCCTTCAGCTCAGGTCATGATCTCAGGGTCCTGGGATCAAGCCCCACATTAGGCTCTCTGCTCAGCAGGGAGCCTGCTTCCCACCTCCCACCCCCCCACCTCGCCCCGCCCCCGCCTGCTTCTCTGTCTGATTGTGATCTCTGTCTGTCAAATAAATAAATAAAATCTTTTTTAAAAAATTTCCCCATTTCCAGGAAAATGAAAAAGAACAAATAATTAGGAGCACCATGGAGATTTTAGGACCTGGAAAACTCTATTCCACTAAGATTCATTTGTTCTCTTCAGATTGATATGAAATAATACCTTTCCCTTTTTAGAAATACATTTTTAAAATATTTCAAAGTCTACACCCTACTGAATTAGTATAATTGTATATAATTTAATGAAATTTTAAAAAGCAGAAACAAGATTATGTTAACTGGTACCAGAACACATACAATATCCTTCAAGATAACTAGACATAGGGACTTAAAACCGGCATAATTTCCGTCTAAGAACTAATGATTAGAATTAAAATGTACCTTGTTTTAAATGAGGAAATCCATTACATTCATCTCAAGTTGCAAGGGATGATTATTATATTGTTATTATATTTTATATTGGTCCCATATTTCAGCTGAAGTTGCTGAAGTGTAGAAAAAAATATAGCAAACAATCCCATGAAATGTACACCGGGAAAAGTGAAAGTCAAGGGAGAAGCCCTCCGTAAGCATGTGCGTATATCATGGCATCCAGAATTAGGGACGCAGGACACACTTAGTGTATCTGTTTCAACGAATGATTTTTAAGTCACCTCCTAGCTTTGAAGTTATTTCCATGAGATTCACTCAATAGCCTTGAGAGATGGAGATGGTAGCATTAGGCATCTCTACACGATAATGCCATTTGTGCATTATCTGCCTTTTTAGGAACTCCGTTCTTGAGTCTATGCCTATATAGCATAGAATTTGTTTTGCTGGCTAAAAGCACACAGAAAAATTGGCGGAAATTGGACAATGCTAAAGCCATTTGGCTGAGAGATGATGCCTCGCTGGGTAAGAAAACCACTGGCTTAAAGTTTATAAACTTGCTAGCCTTATCCAAATCCTGATCTGGTTGGATGACTTCAAAAAAGCATCAGCTTTATCTTCTCCAAAATGAAAACCATGTGAGCAGCTTCACTTAGTGAATGAATATGCATCTGGGGGCTTCTGGCTTAGTTACAATGATCCACAAAGTGGAAATGTTGTTTATATGAGCCACAGTGAAGTTCTGGGAAGAACAGTTTTAAGGGCAAATAATATTTTAAAGAGCTATAAAAGAGCTATAAGGAAAGGACTCATTTAATGCCTACTACTAAAAAGTACATTATTTTGGCACTTCATTTAAGAGGCTGATTTTCATTTAAGAGGTCAGATTTTCTCTTTGCTATACTTGCTGAAGGACAGCTGCCTTCTTTGAAAGAAGGCTCCATTGAACTTTTGGCATACAGGAGGCCGGCCCAAAGGCACCCTGCTGTCCCCTTCATACATTGGTTTCTCTTTCCCAGGATAGCTGTTCAAATACTGGAAAACCATTGTCACAGCCTTTCTGGCTTTTCATTTCCATCTTTCTTATTTGATCTCTACATCAGTCAAGGTTCTCCAGAAAAACAGAACCAGTAGGAGACATGTAAAGAATTATTTCAATGCTTTGGCTTAGGTGATTGTGGGAATGGCAAGTCTGAAATACATAGGGCAGTCCAGGAGACTGATACTGCAATCTTGGAGCAGAATTTCTTCTTTGTAGAGGAAACCTCAGTTCTGTTCTTAAAGCCTTTCAACTGATTAGATGAGGTCAGTCCAGATTATCAAACATAAACTCATCCAGTTAAAGTCAACTGACTGTAGATCTTGATTCCATCTATGAAATTCCTTCACAGCAACACATAGACCAGTGTTTAATTTTATAACCAGGTAAGGGGCACCTGGGTGGCTCAGTGGGTTAAAGCCTCTGCCTTTGGCTCAGGTCATGGTCCCAGGGTCCTGGAATCGAGCCCCACATCAGGCTCTCTGCTCAGCAAGCCCCCTGCTCTCTCTGCCTACCTCTCTACTTACTTATGATCTCTCTTTGCCAAATAAATAAATAAATAAAATCTTTAAAAAAAATAATAACCAGGTAAAATAGTATAGCCAAATAGATACCTAGAACTGACCATCATAATCTCTTTCCCCATTCTATCTATTCTTATTTGGGTGTTCCCTAGTTTGTCAATACCCCTGCTGAAATCAAAAGAACAAGTCTAGAACCAGTATTCCAGGTTTGATTTAACACGACAAAGGGCAGTGTATCTATCACCTCTCTTGCTCTGCCTTCCCTGTTTCTAATAATAGAGCCTCATTTAAGTAGCCCAGAAAAAAAAATTTTTTTTGACTATTCTAGAAGGCTTACAGTAAACTAAAATCCCTGAGACTTTTCCTATTTGAACTGCTTGCAAGCCAGTGTCTCCTATTCCACAATTAGAAGGAAAATAATTAGTGAGTTGACCTGTCATAGCTCAAATGTAAAAAAGCTCAAGAACATAGTTAAACTTTATTAGCATGTGTACAAGTTATATGTGGGATTATAGTATGTCAGAAATGAAGAAGATCATAAAGATCTTGACTTCCTTTTGCCCATACTTGCCAAGTGCCTACAACTTTCTCTGAAGTAACCCTAGTGAAAAAACTTCTTGTCTCTTCTGATAGCCAATTTCATTTTGGAAAAGAACACTGAATAATTACAAAATCAATTAACCTTATAACAGACATTCCTCCTTTTATTATGCTCTGTTGTGTTGCGCTTCTCAGATACCCTCCCCCCCCCTTTTTTTTTTTATAAATTGGAGGTTTGTGGGGCTCCAACTCTATGTTGACAAGTCTTTCGGCATCATTTTTCCAACAGTGTTTGCTCACTTTTTGTCTCTGTGTCACATTTTGGTAATTCTCGCAATACTTCAAACTTCTTCATTATTGTTATACTTATTATGGTGAACTGTGATCAGTGATTACAACTGACTGAAAGCTCAGATAATGGTTAACATGTTTTAGCAATAAAGCATACCTTTTAAAAAAGCATATACTTTTTTTTAGACATAATGCTGCTTCATACTAGGGCTATAGTGCAGTGTAAACACAACTTTTACATGTACTGGTCAACCCAAAAAATTCATTTTGCTCACTTTATTGCAACATGCCCTTTATTGCCATCGTGTAGAGCTGAACCCACAAAAATCTCTGAGGTGCACCTGTACATGTATATTCATTTTACATACTTAGAACTCACATGCCTTCCTGTTACTACCAGGGACTCATTTTCCAATCCTTTCCACTTGTTCGACAGGTAGGATCATTACCTCTCAAAAGATGAGAAGGCACTCAGAATTTAAGTTAGTTGCCCGAAGTCATTCATCTAATAAGTGATAGAAACAACACTTGAAATCACATCTTCTTAACAGTGCTAAGATACTGAGATAAACACCGAAGTGGACAAAAGCTAAAACTATGAATAAGTAGATGAAAACATTAAATCATTGGGCCTTCAAAACGTGGTATGATCTAGATTCAAGGAAACTGGAACAGGAACTGGGGCTGCGAAATCTCCAAAGATTGGCTCTGCTAGAACCCCACAGAGTGACAGATGCACACTTAACTACTAATACAACAAATTCTTTGCTGATGTTGATTCATGCAATGTCTACGGCCATACCACCCTGAACGCGCCCGATCTCGTCTGATGTTGATTCATGCAAGACACTGCTTGGGATGGTAAGTGACACGAAGATGCCAAAAGTCAAATCTTTATCTATAAAGCATTTACAGTCTAGTAAGGGACACAATTTAAGAAGCTGAATCATAATTGTAAGACATCTCTCCATTCCTTTACCCATCTATTCATTCAACAAACACTTAAGAATTTCTATGTGCCCTCAAGACAGTCATGAATAAGATATAGGCAATGAAATGGTAATAGGAAGTATACTTTACAGGATACAGATATCTTTCTACAGGGAAAGGCCACTTGGAAGATTGAAATTGGAAGCTTTTCATCCAAAAGAGGAATGTGATGAAGTCAGGTCAAAAGTTCCCAGTAAAATGGTCCAAGAACCCCTCCCCCAAAACAGTCTCATGCTCGGTTTTGTGTGTTTTCAAGGGAAAATGACTAAGCAAGCAAGAGCTATAAGGAGACCAGGGATTTTTTAAGAAGAGTAATAAGTGAGAATATTAAAGCCTGATATAATCAGAGAGGCAAAACTCCAATGGATGGAAAGGCAAGAAGTACCAGGAGAGGAAATTATAAGTGAATCATTGGCCATCACCCAAGTCAAAGAAATGTCTAAAGCAAATAAGGGCTATGGAAAGCATTGGTCCAAGGACATGTCAGGACTTTTACTGCAGCCCTTGAGGTCTCGTAGCCTCCCTGAGAAAAAGGAATAGTAGCAGTGGTGGCAAAGGAATTTGTTTTATGACTGAACGCCCAAGGGAATTCTCAGGGTATAGATGAAGACTTCTTATTTCATGTATGTGTTGTGAGTTATTTCTTCCTAATCCTTCTAGCATGACATTATGGCAAAAAAAAAAAAAAAAGGAAAGAAAAGAAAAGAAATTCTTCTGCATTTCCCTTAACTCCAGGAGGGGACTATACCTCAGGATAATCATCCATGAAAATAAATACTGGCTAGAGTCATTAAAGAGTGCCTGAATCATCGTGCTATATAACATGATAGATTCACATGAGAAGTTTGAAGTTAGAATGGGGTTTAAAAAAAAAATGGGGTTTCAAGGAGAAAGATACTTCATGGAGTTATAATGAGCATTTGTTAAGATGTTTTCAGAGCCAAGATTTCAAATTTGGGTAAGACTTGGCCTCAAAACTGAGATGAACAAAGGAATAAAAGGCATCTCTGTTGACAAGAACACATGAACAGCCAGAAGCTCAAAAGGGGTAGGATATGTTAGGAAAAAAACAAATAATCTGTTTTGGCTGGCATCTGGCACAAAGGTAGGTGAGTTGTGGGGAACAGGATTATAAATTGTGCGAGGGCCAGAGCATGTGGAGAGTCCAGGGAAAATGCTACACAAAGGGGCTTGGCCGGTATTCAGTTGACTGTGGAGAGCCATTGAGGGCCTTAAGCAGGGAACTAACATAATCAAAACCTGGTTTGGGGAAAGTGGATACAGCAGCAAAGTGTAGGGTGGATTGGAAAGGGACAAAAGAAAGAAGGGAAATGAATAGGCTTTGTGCTTGTGTTTAATGACCATGTGGACTGTGACTCTTGGGCTCCAAAAAACGTTCCCTATGAGGCAAGAAAGTGTACTAGTGAGCCAGTTGTCTGCTAACCAGTTCTTCTTTCAACCAACAGCATTTCCTTAATATTCAGTTCACTAGAGTGAGACAGACCTGGAGTTAAGTCCCTCATTGTCACTAATACTGTTTTTGTTTTGCTTTCATGGATTTATCAGCCAAAGTACCTAATAAAACGCATTCAAGAAATTTTATTCCATGTTTTTGGAAAATTCTTCCCTACTTTTTGATTAGTTCAGATTCGTTTTTCCCTTACACTCAGAACATTTGCCCTGTTGTTGTTAATGTTGTTGTTGTTTTTTTTTAAGATTTTATTTATTTATTTGACAGACAGAGATCACAAGTAGGCAGAGAGGCAGGCAGAGGGGGGGGGGGGGGGCAGGCTTCCTGCTGAGCAGAGATGTGGGGCTCGATCCCAGGACCCTGAGCTCATGACCCGAGCCGAAGGCAGAAGCTTAACTCACTGAGCTACCCAGGCGTCCATGTTGCTGTTTTTTTAAATGAAATGTAGCTGCTTATTTTATTTCATCCTGGATATGGACAAATGATTTTTTTTTAATACCTGCTGGCACTTGGTAGAGTGCTCAAGGACAGCTGGATTGAGGAAAGAAATGAAATCATGGTCATCATCAATTTAGGATGTCAACAGAGACCGCAGGATCCAAAACTGTAAGAACAGCTTGAATTCAAGCAGTTTGACAGCTTTTACAGCCATGTGCCATCTATCTCACAGTCTAAGCCACCATTTCCACAAAAAGCAGCTCCAATACCATCTCCTCTTTCCCCAAACCAGGGCTGACCTTCAGTTAGAATGTACAGTAAACCATACTGATTTTGAAAGACTAAAATATTTCTAGAAGTGTCCATAGATACCACTGTCCAGTGCCCTGTGAGTGTCCCCTCCCTCTGACCAACCCTGCTATTCTCCCTAGTCCAGGACTCTTCAAGCACTCCCCACCATCCAGCCAGCAAAGAGATGAAGCTTAGGACAGTAGGGGCCCTACGGGAGCTGCCTGGGACCTACAACCGCATTCATGCTCTGTGTCCCTGCTCTTCAGCTTGTAAAATATTTTGAATTATTATATCTATCTACTATCCATGTGTAGCCACTTTCTCTTCTGTATAATTTAATGCCTTGCATCTAACTCCACTATAGTCTGTATTAAATAATGCACACTTGCTGGAATCTGGGTGCAAATGTATCTCTGCCTGTCACCAGGTAGAGTGTTATCTTAGACTGTTCTCTCTGCAGGACAAGACGTGCTGTTGGTACTTCCTCAGGGAGCATCCCTAGAGATTGCAATCCTAAAGGAAACAGAAGATTCTACCTCCAAGGTTCAGGATGAAAAAAAAAAAAAATGATAGCATAGAAAGATTCTGATTGGCTGTGTTTGGGTCACATGCCAACCCTTGGAGCAGTCACCATGGCCAGAGGCATGGGATTTTATCACCATCTGCCTGAATCACAAATCTCTCCTGTTCAGGCAACAATAAACTGTCCTTGGCAGGTCCCCCAAATCAGAATCTTTGAAATGAGTAGTTCCCAAATAAGAAAGTGGAGGTGGAGAGGTAATTTTATAACCTCAGTATCTGACTTGCTTGAGTGTTGGTTTTATGCCAGTAAAAGACTGGCACAGCATGATGATAAGAAGTTTCTATCAACCATGTAAATGTTGTAAATGAACATATAAAATGTTATATATATATGAAGCTCTCCTGACAAAGCCAAGGGTTTTCTCTTTTCTTTTGGGGTTTCATGAAGACCACAGTAATGAATGCGTTAAGTGCATATTTCTGGATTATACATTCATTTCTTTCTTTTTTTTCTTTTTTCTGTTTTTTAAGATTTTATTTCTTTATTTGGCAGCACAAGCAGGGGGAGCAGCAGGGTGAGAGGGAGAAGCACAATCCCTGCTAAACGTGGGGCTCGATCCCAAGACCCCAGGATCATGACCTGAGTCGAAGGCAGCTCATAACCTACTGAGCCACTTAGGCGTCCCTCCTTTTTTCTTTTTTTTCCCCCTTTAACAAGTCAGCTCACATTGATCAGTATTAATAGCCATCGACACATGATGCTATTTCAGGAAGAATGGGATCACTGGGGACTATGTTGCTGGGATTTTTCTTTGATTCTGACCCTTTAGGTCCATCATTAGTCTTTTTATTATTATTACTCTTATTATTTACATGCCACAAAAATGCATCTGTCCTGAAAAATATCTTGTTTTTTCCTCCTCCACTTACATGGACTCATATTCACAGTGATTTTCCTCTCTATCAGTTGTCCTGAGGTCAGAGTGAGTTTCCCAGGTTTAGCAATTTCCATAGGATCGTCAAACATCCACAATTCGTTCTCCACTTTTTCAGAACCGCACATGATTTTTGGCCATGGTAGGTCCTTAGTAAATATCTATTTATTAGCTGGCTCTCTTCTTGTTTTCAGAGAATAATGAAACTTTACCATTTTCTTTATAAAACATGAAGTGAGAAAAAAATAGAATACCAAAATAGAAGCCATTACCAATACACCACAAGCATCACTTAGAGGAAAATTGTTTTTGCATAAAAATGAAACTGAGTGTGCCATGTGCTTCTCTTGTAAAAAGACTCAACAAAGGAACAGAAAGAGCAGGGACTAGCAATGAGCCCCATTTTGGATGTTGTGAACCATCTCTCCTTTCATTTAGCATTTTGAATTTAATTAAGTAATGTACACAGTTCAAATAATGAGACTTGATTCAGTCTTTATTATCGCTATTTAAATGGATTTTCTAGCAACTGTCCTTAAGACCGTAAGATTATTTTAAAAGCCTTATGGTTTTTCTTTTTGTTGTTGTTGTTTCAGTATCTTTAACGGAGGGAATACAAGGTTACTGTAGAAAGTGACAGAAATGCCAGGCAGGGAGATGTCCTGGGGAAAGCAATGTTACTTGTTGGAACTTCAGTGGGTAAATAGGCTTGAACCTGTGACACAGTTAGAAAGGACTGCAAGGCTTTCCTGCTCCCAGCCTGCATTTTACAGCTGAAGGCAGTAAAGTTCAGTGGTTTGCATGACTTCCTCAAGGTAGTCACAAAGCCAGGACTAGAATCCAATTCTCTTAATTTAGTTCATTGTCCATTCCTGTAGAAAGTCATTTTTGTATCTTACATGTATTTCTTCTCGTTAATTGTGGGGAAATACAAATCACTTGTAAACTGACTGCTCAACCTCAGAATAATATGAAAACAATACTATTGCTGTTTAGTAACCTTTCGTGTGCCTTACCTAACGCTATCCTTAACCATAAAAATATGTTAAGTTCATAATATACCCAGAATATGAAGGCGTCTAACAGCTATATGAAATAATAAACCTCTGACACTAGAATAGATTGAGGGGGATGGAGTGGGGAAAATGGAAGAAAGAAAAGATGGTCTTTGAAGGACAATGCTGTAGAGGTCCAGCAGGAAGGCATAAAGGTGCTTCCACTCTATATTATATACGGGGATAACCCCCTCCCAGTGTACCCTCCTGAGTCTGCCTGGTGACCTCCTATTCATCCTACCTGAACCCAGACCTCCAAGCCCTGAGTCTTTTCATGCTCATTCAGCCTTTCCTGACCCTTATCCAGGTCACACAGAGCTTGAAAATAAAACTCATAAATTTTAACTGCCATTTGTAAGCTGCTATTCTATCCCAAACTCATCCCCATCAGAGCTTCCCCATCACAGCCTTATCCTGCTTGTCCCAGTGATGAACTCACACTAGCTTTAACACTGTTTTATAACAGCTGATTTCCTGGTTGATTCTTAAGAACAACTGCCTCTTATTTTTTTTTTTTTTATTTTCTGTGCCTTGAATAGCAACTGGCTTTAAACCAATCAAAAAATATTCTTCATCATTTACTATACGCTGGGAGCTGTGCTAACCTCTGGGAATATAATAATGAGCCTCTTTCGATGAAAGCTTCAACTCAGAGTGAAGGCAGATGGGAAGTTTGGAGGGGATAAGCTAAGAAGAGGGAACACACAAAATAAACTCTGTGAATGTCCTATTAATGAATATAAGAGAGAAAATAATGTCTTGGTCATGTGAAACACACATTCTAATAGGGGGAAAAGATAAGTAAAGCAGAGTAAATGCGTGTGTGTTCCCATTTAAACAAGTAAACATCAAAATGAATCAAGAAGCAGTGAGAAGTCAGACAATGGGAAAGTGTCCCCAGTATGTGACTCTTAGCAGGACTACCCAGACGGACAAGTTGGGTCAGAGGAAGAGCCTGTACACAATCAAAGACTTAGGAGAGCAGTCTTTAAGACAACCACAAATCAAACAATATGACGGAAGGTCTGGATGCATGGAGGACATAATGAGAGATGAGAATTCAGACCTTAGGGGACTTGGTATCCAAGGCCAAGGAATGTAGATTTTACTATTTAGATATTTTTCCATTTGTGTTCCACTTATTAGTGGGTCATGAAATCAACTCACTGGGTTGTAATCAACATTTTGAAGGACTAGAGTAGAATAGAAAATGTGAGTGCCTTTCCTGCAAAAAGGGTAAATATAGGAGTGGTACCAGTTGTCTCAGTTGCATATCTCTCTATTATAAATGTATATGAGAACAGGGATTTCTTATGGTACATCAGTCTTGACCAAACAGGTTTGAAAATCACTGCACTGGTGATGGGGAATCACTGAACAATTTAAAGCAGAGATGAGATCAACCTTTGTGTTTAGAAAGATGCTGTGGTCCCCATAAGAACAGATTTATGGGGCAAGGCCATTTAGGAGATGGCTTTCAGAATCCAAGAAAAGGATATAGACTTGAGAACTAAATGGTAGATAAATGTGATGATTCATCTCTCCTCTCCACTCGCATTGCTACTCTTCTGGCTTTGGCCCTCATCATTTCTTTTGTAAACAACTCCTGACTCATCCAGCTCCTTGTGTTCTTGACCATCTCATATCCATCCTTCACACCGAATTGAAGACACATCTGACAATCCAACTCTCCAGCTTACAACACTTCAGGGATCACTTTTTTGCTCCACACCACAATCTTTCTGTCCAGCTTCAGTTCCTGCCTCTTCTCTTTGGGCTCATTTTCTACATATTCTGTGCAGATCCTTGCCTCCATATTTTGGCTTCTGTCATCCTCTCTGCTGGAAATAGCTTTTCCATTTTCACTCACCTGGCTTCCTTGAACTCAACCTTCAAGACTCAGTTTAGGGGTGCCTGGGTGGCTCAGTGGGTTAAGCCTCTGCCTTCAGGTCATGATCTCAGGTTTGGGGATCGAGCCCCACAACTGGAGGGGGGGATCTCTACTCAGCAGGGAGCAGGCTTCCTCCTCTCTCTCTCTCTGCCTGTCACTGCCTACTTGTGATCTCTCTCTCTCTCTCTGTCAAATAAAAAATAATAATAAAATAAAATCTTAAAAAAAAAAAAAGACTCAGCTTAAACTTACTTCCTCCAGACAGCCTTCTTTGACTTCTCCCAAGTGGACCAAAAACCCCCTCTCTTTCCTCAGATGGCATTTTGTATTAACCTCTCTCATTATATGCAGCCACAACTATACAGCAAATATTAACCAAATGTTCACCCAGTGCTGGGCTCTAGGCTTACCTTTATCATTTCATTTACTTTTCACAAAACCCTGACGAGGTAGATATTAAGGCCCTGGGAAGATGCAGCAATAGTTCTGGTGTTTTCAGCCAACCAGTGTTATTCTAGAGCTCATGCTTTCAATTTTTCGCTACATTATACACTTACTACATTATGATAAACCACGGACTTTTGGGTAAGTCTCTGAAATGCCAGCACCCTCGCTCACAGATCACAACCTTTAAATGCTGTACAGTAGACAAGTCAGAGAGGTCCTGAGAAGTGTTCATTGGATCGAGCAATGAAGGTTTATTGGCGTCTTGGTGAACACTTGTTTCAGTGGCGTGAGTCTCTTTGTCGTGTTCTTCCCTTTAGTCCCTGCAAATATTAGGTGGTCTGTAAACATTTATGGAATGCACTGTAGTGGGCCGAGGAGTCGTGTGAGGTGGTTTTTTCCCACAAAGCGTGGCTGAGAAGGAAAGGAGTTCAAGTGGTGGTGAGAAAGTTTCTGAAAGAAGGAAGTCTGTGGGTAAAAGGAGGGTGTTTTGTTTTGTTTTGTTTTGTTTAAAGATTTTATTTATTTATTTATTTGACAGAGATCACAAGTAGGCAGAGAGGCAGGCAGAGAGAGAGGAGGAAGCAGTCTCCCTGCTGAGCAGAGAGTCCTATGCCAGGCTCCATCCCAGGCCCCTGGGATCATGACCTGAGCTGAAGGCAGCGGCTTTAACCCACTGAGCCACCCAGGTGCCCCAAAGGAGGATGTTTTGTGTTTAGTTTGCTAGGTTTTTTTTAGAGATGTTGCAAGAACAACGTGTTGAATGCACTAAGAGACAGTAGCCAAGTGAGGGAGAGGTAAAACAATATTAGAAAAGGGATTTCTTGGAGGAACCAGGAGGGAAGTTTCCAAAACTCTGGTGAATGAGCCGTGGACAGGCCGCTCTTTCTTCCCCAGGGGTCAGCCTAAGCATCACCATATTCCAAGCCTCAATTTTCATCCACAAGCGAAATAACAAATACCATTCTTTAGATATAACTGATATAACTTTAGATATAACTGACATAACTTCTTCCTGATTCTTTTTTTTTCTTCTTTCTTCTTCTTCTTCTTCTTTTTAATTTTCTAAATCCAGGGAAGACCAATTCAAACCAAAAGGATTAGCCCATATTTTAGGGACTAAGAAAAATATTACTTCTATTTCAAATGGAAACTTTCTGTCACTGAATTCCTGAGCTTTTTCTTTTTCTTTTTTTTTTTTTTTTTAAGATTTTATTTATTTCCTGAGCTTTTTCTATTTACAGCTTGATGGGGTAGGATCTAGTGAGTGCCTCAGTGGGGCAGAGGAAGAAGAGGAGTTTATATTTGTGGAGCTGGAAGTATAGGGCAAAGGCCTTGTTTGGTGTTAAATTCTCTGAGAACTTGCTGGGGTGGGAGGAGCCGGCTGGCAGCCGTATGAGGAGAGGGAGCCCTGGGTACTGTCCAGTTCAGCAGTGTCATGGAGAAGGATGGAGCTATGTATGTCCTCTCTTTCCTTCCTCTTCTCCCAGTCCCCCTGGCTGCCCACCCCCTCCCCTGGCATGGGGAAACACCAGGTTAGGCAGAGAATCTAGAACAGGATGTAAGTGCATTGGTCAATGCTGAGAGGAGAGGACTGGGAAATCCCAAGGGCAAATGGCACAGGAGGATGGGGAATTCCAAAAGGCACTCAATCTTCTCAGGGTGCCTGGCCTGGGGAGGTACTACTGTGCGAGAGAAACAGTTACACAGAGCATATTTATCACCTTAATAGAGGATGGTAGCAAAGCACGTTAAGAACTATAAGTGAATATGGTTGTCAAAAATAAGCAAGCAATTCCTATTTTTATTGCCTACTGTTTGTAAGACCATATGCCAGCCTCTGGAGAATTAAAAAAAGCCTAGAAGCTGTTCTTACCCTTATGGTCCAGTTGGAAAGATGACATAGGCATAATAACAACCAGTGAGCATAAAAGTTCCAAGGTTTGAGGAGCCCGAGTGGCTCACTCGGTTAAGCTTCTGCCTTCTGCTCAAGTCATGATCATGGGGTCCTGGGATTGAGCCCTGCAACAGGATCCGGGCTCAGCAGAGGGTCTGCTTCTTTCTCTGCACCCCCCTCCTATTTTCTCTCCCCACATCCCCTGTTCTCTCTCTTTTTATGTTCTCTTTCTCCTGGTCTGTTTCTCTCTCAAATAAATAAAATCTTAAAAAAAAAAAAAGGTTATATAAGTTTTCATGTAAGTAAATAATAAACACTACAGATATTCAGAGGAAAGAAAACTATGTGATGACCCATACAGCTAGGGTGAATCGATCAGATTACTACCACTGACCTTATATCATATCACTGTTATATTTTAAGAGCCATGCTGTGAAGCCCCCTCGGGCACCAATGTGTGAGAGGGATTTGCTTCCAGGAGCCTTCTCCTGACTTACATTAATGTCATAATCAACCCACCAGCAGACACCTTCTGGAAAAGAAGGAGGTGTGGAGGTCCCTTTTTATAGCCTATTGAATTATCCAAATAATTCCCACTAGAAAACTCGGTTGCTATATCTGAATTGAAAGTAATTGTGGCATCATATAAACAAAGTCAGTTTTCTCTAATAAAAACACATGCCCCCTGGAAATTGCAGAGTTGTGTCCGACGTCAAGGTCACTTGGATTTTAAGGAAAGCACAGCTCTTCACTCCCAGAAAACAAAAGGAATGATGAGACGAGCATTATTATGAGTTCACAAATAAACACCTAAACACTCTGTAAGTTTTCTGCATCAGCTGATATCATAAGCAGCTAAACCATTTTAAATTAAGAGTAATATCTGTTTACTATCACATAAGAGGGAAAAAAAAAAAACCACAAGTGGAAAATCCCTAGAAGCTGGCCAATCTATTTAATCACATCTGGCAATTTTCTAGTCTGCGGGATTATTGCTTTTTTTTTTTTCGAATAAAGAAATTAATAAAACCAGGGCAGACTGCATTTAACAAAGAAATTGGATTAAGATTTTATGCCAACGCTGTTCAGTAAGAGGAGCCCTATGGGTAAGGGGCAGGGCCGTCCTCTTTCACCCCCGATGTCTGGAGAAGTAATGGCTTCTGAAAAAATCGTCGGATGCAGTTGGGAGAACAGGCTCCTATAAAGCCCGAGTGAGGGAATTCTGCATGTGTTCAGGGTGAGGAGGATGTCTCACCCTGGTCTACGTTTGTTTACAAGGCTCTGAGTAGCTCGGAATAAAACCAGGGCCCAGATGGCCGAGGAGTCAGGGCAGCGGCTCACATCCGGGCATTCACTTCTCTCACACACACACACAGCTGCCGCAGCCTTCCCGGAGCCATTGTGACTGGTCTCTGAGGAGCTCCCAAAGCCACTCGCAGGCAGCTACTCCCTCCGGCAGAGCCTGAGGGGACACAACAGGCCTGCTGTAGCTCCAACCCCCTCAGGGGCAGAAGCAGTGGTGCTCCACTCACCGGTTTTGGAGGGCACCTTGCTGGACGCCAAGGCCTGAGGGGGAGCCCCGCGCTTCACTCACCGCCCAGCCACTCTCCGGAGATGGAGTAAACATCATAAACCCAGTCCTTAACCAGGCCTGGATAAACCACCTGGGAGGCTATAAAGCCAACAAAATGCGCAAAGGAGTAGCAGGGAAGGAACGTGTTGAAGTCAGAATAAGGACCCAGCAGAAGGAGATAAAGCATTTCAAGATCGATAGCAGGTCATGAATGCCAGCAACAGTCCCACAAAAAGGATCACTGCATCTCCTTTTGGAACCCCTTTCTCCCTGGTGCTTCTGGAAAAAATGGAATATTTCTAAATTTCCCTTGCCACATTCTCTGTGGAGAGAGAGAGGCAGTATCATGTTCCCATGTCCTTAAGACTCAGAATGGGTTAATTTGTTGAAGGTTATTCAGAACCCTGGGCCTTTCTAATGAAATATCACCCACACCCACACCTTGCCCTCCTGGAACGTGTTAAGGCACAAACACATTCCCACTCTCAGAAGACTTGGGTAAATCACATATTTCAGTAAGTTTAAGTGGAATAGATTCTAATAACCAGAGCCCCTTATCTTACAGAAATATGAGCTTAGTACCTAGATCCAGCCAAGTCATTGGGTTTTTCCCCCAAAGACTTCAGTAGAATATGGCTGTTTGTTTCAAGTCTCCAATTCTTGTTTGCAGCTTGAATCTTTCCTCTGAAATTCAGACTTGATGGTCTAATTGCCTATTTGATAGCTCACTTTGATGTCCTAGAGTCTTAGCACCTCTGAAGTCTTTACTGAAAGGCTTCCTGCCTTCTCAGGCCCTCCCACCCCCAGTGATCCTGATCAATCTTCTCTGCTTTATTTACCCTCTTACATATTATAATTCACTTATTCATTTTACGAATCTTTATGAATGAAATGAAATTTTTTTTTAAAAAAGAACGAGGAATGAATGAATGAAAGTTAAAATGTTGAGAACATTAGATTGTTTTTGAGAAAGTAAGAAGATGGGGCTCCTGGGTGGCTCAGTCAGTTAAGCACCTGTCTTCGACTCAGGTCATGGTCCCAGGGTCTTGGGATCAAGCCCCATGTAGGGCTCCCTGCTCAGCAGTGAGTCTGCTTCTTTTCCTCCCTCTGCCCCTCCCCCTGCTGCTTTTCTCTCTCTGGCTCTCTCTCAATTAAAGTCTTAAAAAAAAAAAAAAAAGAAAGGAAAAAGTTAGAAGATATCAAATCATTTTATTTCTACTCCATGGAATTCTACTTCATACTTATTTCTACCTGGTAGAATAACTTAAGGGGGTGGCTTCGTGGGTCCGTTGGTTGGGTGTCCAACTCTTGATTTCAGCTTAGGTCCTGGTCTCTCAGTTGTGGGATGGAGTCCGGCATCCGGCTTGGTGCTCAGCACAGAAATCTGCTTGAAATTCTCTCTCTTCCTCTGCTTCTGTCCCTACCCCAGCTCATGTGCTCTCGCTCTCCCTCAAAATAAATTAAAAAAAAAAAAAATTAAAAAAAAAAAAAAGGAATAACTTCAGGAGTTAAATTGTGACCCTTAAAGGTGTGAGGTCTATTTAACTAGGGTTTTTTTTTTTTTTCATAATCTTGTTTATTTGTTTGCTTGGGGGGGTTGTTTATTTGTTTTGTTTTTAAATTTAATTGCATTCCCAGTTTGCCATAGTCCCTACGACTCCCTATGTTCATATGCTGGTCTTAGGCCTTTACACATTTCCTGTTCCTGCCAGCCTCTGAAGACACTGAGTTTGCCAACTTCTACCCTGGTAGAAATTGGTTCAATCAATTGCCTAAACCATTAGGTATAGTTTTGACCACATAATAATTTACAGTGTATCTTTGGGCAAATTACTAATATCTTTGGGTATCTTCTAACTCTGAAATTCTATAAAGACATCTATGGGTTATTTGACAGCATATGCTCAAGGTAATCTGAACTCTTTTGGATAATTCTTAGCTGGGCATCAAATGAAATGACAATTCTCTATGTGATTCTTAGTCCCAGTGATCTCTAATAGACAACAAATCAATTAAGTTTATAGATCAGTGTGTACTTTGAATTGAGATATAATGTCTCTAAATTCTCTTCCTTTGATAAAACCAGTTTGTTTTTTCTATAATGTAATGAAAGCTTAGATTCAGTCACAGGGACATTCTTTCATTATAAATTGAATAATTGTAAGACAGTATTATATAAGATTTGCTCTAAATAAAGTTGTCCATAAATTTAAGATATACATTTCAATATACTAAAATTCTTAATCAGTCAGGCCATATAAATTCATTTGAAGATAAATCTCCTTAAAATTCTATTCACAGAAACCCCAAAGTTAAATCTACTTGGCAAAAGAGACATTGATAGTAAGCCAGAATAAAAGATTGAATTTAAAACAAGGTTGGCAACTAGTCAATAATGGTCACCAGACTTCAAGCTCAAAACCCTCCGAATATAGTACTACAAACAATTTTCCATCTCTAATGAAATTTAGTACTTTTCAGATTGATGAAAAACACATTTAGTCTTAACATCAGGAAGAGAGATTCTATCATAGTTTCAAACTTTTAGAGTTTCATTTAGACTTTCATTAATAAATCAAATAAACACTGTGAAGATACCTACTAATATGTTAATGGGACCTTGGAGTGCAAGAAATACTCAAGGATACCTCCCAAATATTAACATATTTATTAGGATGGTAAACCTGAAAAGAGAAATGGCTATTGAAAAAAGTATATATAAATAAAGCAATTAAAAGACACATATGTAACCAAAGAAAGAAATATGAGGATTTTAACTTTAAAAGACATTGTTCTTTGAAAAATTACAATGTAAAAAGAAGGAAAACTAAAACACCTTTAATCAATGCATATAACAATGAATATAATAGTTTTTATTTTGCCTGTTAACTTTCTTGTTTTATCTGTAGGTAGAATATACATTTTTATATTTGTAATTATAGTGTCTGAACAATTTTGTATTTGGCCTTTTTTCCCCATATAATTATGTTCTAAGCATTTTCCATACTACCAGAATCTTTATATTTAATTTTAGTGGTAGCATAATATTCCACCAAATTTCTTAATTCTTTTTTTTGCTATTGCAATTTTAGTTTCTTCTCAGTCTATCCTTAAAATATTTAATTGTAACATTACTAATTATAATTCAATACTGTCATTTCATTTCTTTGTTCTTTTGCTATATGCTAATTTCACCAATTAGGCTAAATCCTCAGGAGTTTCAAAGATAATGGAAGACACATATTAAACCAAGATACATTTCTAGCATTCAGTGACCACAAATCTTACAGTGCTGTAATGTTTGTTAAAATTCTATTCTCATAAAGGAATAGATTTGGATTCAAGGTGACTTTGCTCAATACCAGCATTGTGCCTTGGGGGAATTTGCTTCAGCTCTCTGTGCCTTTGTTTTCGCATCTGTAGAATGGAATTAGTAATAGTAAAAATTGTTCTGAGGATTAAGCAAGACAACCTATGTCAAACATTTACAACAATTCCTTTTATATTTAAAGTGCTATAAAACAATATCACTTTTCATATTAGAAAAGCTTTCTATATTCTCTGTGCCTTATAGGAATTCTACATGTAAAGAAGACAAGTGGTAAGTTTTCAAATTTTAAAAACAACTATGAAATAATTTCTTAACCAGAAGCAACTTCTTTTATAATCAAGTTTTTTGCAGTAGTGAGATATATGTCAATTCATTTAGCAGCAATTGGGTCTTAAGCTAGCAATCATAGGTTAGTGTTTCCTCCAGTAAGAATGGCTAGCAATTTGTCTAAGACATTTGTGAATCATTCTGTCAGCTTTATCATAATAGTAAGAAAAAAAGTAAAATAGCCACCATGTACTCGAACACTATGTGCTAGGCAAAACAACTGGGCATTGAAAAACATTGTAAAATCTTCATGACAACCTGGAAGGAAATATTATTATCCCAATCATCCCCAGATGGGGAGACAGACTCAATGAGATGAAATAACCAGACAAAAACCACACATGCCTAAGAAGTGATTGGTCCGAATTGACCCATTTGGATTGTATTAAGACTTGAAAGATGGAGAAGTCATGAGACTGAACTCTCCTTTCATGAGTATCCCTCCACCAAGTTTCCCACTGGAGTCTCGTTAAATATCACAGGAGGTAAAATGCATTTTCTTCTTTTGTGTCTTGTAGGTACGAAGATGGATCAAGAGCCCAATGGTCAGTGTGGACAAGCATCAGAGTCCCAGCCTGAAGTACACAGGCCCCTCAGTCATGCACATCCCTCCAGGGGAGCCAGATTTTGAGTCTGCCTTGTGTCCAACATGTCTGGGAGACCATGCTTTCCAAAGAGGTGTTCTCCCTCAGGAGAAGGAGTCATGTTCATGGGAAACTCAGTCCGGGTGTGAAGTAAGTTCATTTTTGTTCTGGATCCATTATCCTGAAAGGATTCTAGGCCAAGCATATTTAATACATATGTATGAAGCTTCTGAGGGAAATACTGAATGTGACATTTTCTAGCCCACTGTACTTAATCTGGGAAGGGGGAGAGGGAGAACCTCAAGCAGGCTCCACACCCAGCATGGAGCTTGATGTGGGGCTTGATCCCACAAACCTGAGATCATGACTAGAGCTGAAATCAAGAGTCAGACGCTCAACTGACAGGGCCACCCAACCACCCAGTACTATTTTTTTTAATAGCCTTTATTTACTGGAAAAATTTTAGCTCCACAGCAAAATTAAATGGAAGATATAAAGATTTCCCATGTACTCCCTGCCCCCACGAAAGTACAGCCTCCTCCAGCCCCAACACCCCTCACCAGAGTGGTATATTTATGCCAATTGATGAACCGATGTCGACATATCATCAGCCAAAGACATAGTTTCCATTAGGGTTTGCAGTTGGTGTTAAGTTTGGACAAATTTATAATGACATGTATCCATTATTAGAGTATCATATAGAGCAGTTTCACTGACCTAAAAATCCCCTGTACTACTCCTGTTCATCTCTCCCACACCCTGGCAACCATTGATCTTTTTATTCTTCACAGTTTTGCCTTTTCCAGAGTTGGAATATAGTTGGAATCATACAGTATATGATTCTGACTTTCATGCAAAAAGTATATCGTAACCCTCATTGACGAGTTTATAGCTTTCACTGAAATATTTATCTCAATATGATTTGACCCACAGGAGAGCACCATATCAACCCATATTTCACTATTTTCCCCATGGGTAGTACTCATATTTTTAATATATACTCATATTTTTCACTAAGACTTATTCTTTTCCTACTCTGCCAAGAGTTTTGCTATTTTATTTTTCAATTTTGTAAATCTAAGAAAGCCAAATAACTAACTTACCTTGCAGGTTTTAAGATATCAAAAATTTAAGATTGTATTTTTCACGTATAACTCAGTGAGGCTTATATTTATTTTGACTTTTTAAACCCTTAGATTAAATGCTTATGTTATTTTTATTATCTTATTGACATAAAACCACAAATTAGGAAGACAGAATATGTTATTACAAAGTATAATTAATTGCAAATCATCTACTGATACATTATTTTAGAACAGTGCATTATAAGATGATAAATGTTAATAACTCCTTCCTGCCTTTTTTTTTTCCCCCTGAAGGAAATGTTTTCCAGAGATAAAAGAATCATTTCAGCTGTTAAAAATGCTTGAATCTGAGTTCAACTCTAGGATATGTGATATCTCCGAATCTTTTTCCTGCCTACTTTCTAAGGTTATTGGAAAAATCAAATGAGATAACACATATAAATTATATCATAAACTAGAAAGTGCCATGCAAATAGAAACTAAGCCTATGAATCTGTAACACTAAATTAGACTTCCATTACTAAGTTAACACTTTGCTGATCTATGAACATTTGTCATGGCGCATTTGTTGTTTAGCTAGACACTGACTCAACTCCAGGTTGACCATAAAAGACAATAAATAGATTCTAAATGCAAGGATTGACAAACTTTTTCTGCAAACGGCCAGATAGTAAATATCTTTGGCTTTGCAGGACATTTAGTCACTGTCATTTCTGTTCAGCTCTGCCCTGTAGGGAAAGCAGCCATAGATAATATACAAATGAATGGGCCTGACTGTGTTCAAATAAAAGTTTTTATTTACAAAAACATGTGGCTGGTCCACCAGCCTTAGTTTTCAGACTCTTAGACTCTTAGAGTCTAAAAGACTTTGCCAACTCCTCAGAGTCTAAAGAACTATTCATAACTTAGAGGTAGAAAGAGGGCTCTAGAAATCCTACACAGAGCACAAAGGCCTAGTACTAACTGTTTACTTGAGGGCCTGGTATATGCCCCATTTGTTAGGAGCTAGGGATAGATTAATGAATAATTGGAATTCCATATAAGAAGAAACAATAAACAAAGAGCTGGAAGGAATTTAAGGCAACACTGTGATTCATCCTTCTACTTTATCTGAAATAATAGGTGAATCATTCACTGATTTACAATGGATAACTGCCTCTGACTTTGCTAAGTATTTTTCTTAAGGTCACCACGAATCAAGAAGACATTTGATGTGTTAACAATTTAACAATGAACTTATATTTTCTGATCTTATCAGAATGAAACCATGAGATAGTTCCTTGAGAAGGTGCCTCTGTCTTTTTAGGAAGTGGCCTTATATGATGAGAAGAAGATGGAGAAGCTGTTGATACACAGGGCTCGTAGTAAAGACTCTTAAATTTTGCCTCCAACAACTCCTGATGTGGATAATTTTTTTTAAAGATTTTATTTATTTATTTGACAGAGATCACAAGTAGGAAAGAGGAAGGCAGTGGGGGAGGGAAGCAGGCTCCTGCTGAGCAGAGAGCCCCATGTGGGGCTCGATCCCAGGACCCTGGGATCATGACCTGAGCTGAAAGCAGAGGTTTAACTCATTGAGCCACCCAGGTGCCCCTGATGTGGATAATTTTAAGTAAGTCATTAATTCTTCCTTTCCTTTCAGTGTTCCCTCCTATGAAAATCAAGATTATTCACGCTTGCCATCTGGTCTTTCCGGGGGCTTTTTAGTACTTTGAGGATGAGGGGTTTTTAAAACATTTTGTAAGTGTAAACTTATGTATAAATAGTGTGCTGGAGTCAGGCAACCCACATTCTGATGCCAGCTCTGCCACAAAGTCAATATATGAACTTGAGCAAGTCACATAACCTCTCAAACATATGAAGAGCCTAATCCAGTTAACTCTAAACCTCTTTTTAGTCTGAAATCCTATAGTTGGACTTGATCTATAAATGAAAATAAACTCTGTATCTGGCATGAAAAGATAAAACATAGAAAATGAGGTAAGAATGTTTCAAATAAAATAATAGCGCAAATAGAGTACTAGTCCCTTAAGAATATGGGGGAGGGGGTGGGTTCTGACTTTAAAAATAGTACATTCTAAGGGCACCCAGGTGGCTCAGTTGGTTAAGCAGTTAAGTAAGAGTCTGACTCCTGATTTTGGCTCAGGTCATGATCTCAGGATTGTGGGATCGAGCCCCCCACGGGACTCCGCACTGAGTGTGTAGCCTGCTTAAGATCCTCTCCCTCTCTCTCTGCCCTTACCCTGCAACTCATCTGTGTGCCCTCTCTCTCTAAAAAATAATAATTCAAAAATAGTACATTCTAAATGCAACTTTCAATGGCCAGAACTTGGTAAGAGTTATATTGCAGTTACTTTGTGCCAGGCTTTGCTAATAGTCTAGTTAGGGTCCTTTAAACATATTTCTCCCATGGAAGATGTTAGGATATATGTATTGCCAATAAATCACCCAAATGAATACCAATATTGTGATATCGCTAGTAGTGCTGTCTAAAATGGACTGTTTACAAATTGAACAGAGCTTTATGGAAATGAGATGGAAAGATGATAACACTGAGCTACGTAAGTTGAGTAATTACTACTGAGTATTACTGAGTAATTACTGAGCAATACACACTAGTGGAACTCAAGTTGTAGCATTTCTGTCTGAAATCAACTTTTGGTCCATATAGAAATGAAGACTGACGTAGCTTTCCATTGGGTACATGTTGACTAAACATATTTACAGACTTTGTTCTGTACCATCTCTCACAGCACCTTCAACATCAAGATCAACCAAGCTGAAAGGAAAAGAGAAAGATCTGTTTTAGAGTAGGAATAAGGAAGGAAATCTAGAATGAAGGAAAGCATAGGATTGGTTTAAGATGGCAGCCTGACGGTATAATGTCTTCCCTCCTTCCTGCACTAAATGACAGGAAAACATACACACACAAACATTTTCATTTATAATACTGCTAGAAAACAAGACATGCCATTGTATAAATAAGAGACAATGAGGAATCTCTGAAAAACAGAAGGCAGGTAGGATTATGAAGTCCAGAAGGAAACCAGAATCCAAAAGGGTCATATCAAAGAACTACTCCAACAGATGGGAACACTGCAAGCCTACATATTCGAAAGGACTCCGTAAGTAGGAAAATAAAGCTGTTCTGGGCAAGGTCTAATAAAAGGAATGTAGTTTTAGCAATATAAATTTTAGACAAGATACAATCTAAGACAAAACAATTTTGAAAAAACAAAGAGGAATATTTCACATTGATGGAAGATACCTGCCAAGAAGATAAAACATTCACAAACCTGGGGCACCTGGATTGCTCAGTTAGTTAAATGTCTGCCTCTTGATTTCGACTCGGGTCATAATCTCAGGGTCATGATCTCAGGTTTGTAAGACTGAGCCCCACATCAGGTTCTGTTCTTACTGGGGAGTCTGCTTGAGATTCTCTTTCTTCCTCTGCCCTCCCTTTGCCCCATATGCTTGCACTCTCTCTCAAATAATTAATTAATAAATCTTTAAAAAAAATTCACAAACCTTTTTGTACTTAATAAGACAACATGGAGGTCTCTAAAACAACCACTAATAGAAATACAATGAAAAATTAGTTGATTTGTGTCATAGAGGGGAGTTTTTGTCATGCTTCTAGAGTCTTCCGAGAAGACTAAAAATAAGTCAGGATAGAGGATTTTAATAAAACAATTAACGAAATATGATTTATTTAGAAATTTGTATCTAATAAACAAAGAAAACACATATTTTAAGCATACATGGTACAATTGCATAAGCTGACCAAGAATTAGATCATGAAGCATATTTCATCAAATTCCAAAAAGGCATAAGTCACACAGACCACACGAGCTGATTACAATTCGATAAAATTAGGCACTAACAACAACATGAGAGCCAACTGCCATCCCCGGCCAATCCTTTCACCTAGAATCCACAAACACCCTACTATTAACTCTGGATTTATTTAGAAAATGAAAAGAGGAAATTAAAAACTTTTAAGTACTTATTCCACTGCCAAGAAAATGCAAAATGAAACTATGAGACTGTATTTGTTTTGAATCGATTAGATTGTTAAAAGTTGAAAAGATTGATAATGTCATATTGGTGAAAACATCGGCCAAAATGTTACTGGTAGAATTTTTACGGCAATGTTCCTCTATTAAAAATTCTTAAGATCTCATACCTTTTAATTTAGCAAATCTGTGTGTCCACCTTTACCCTCAGTACATCCTTGCTTGTGTCATGCTGGGGATGGGTACAATAATAACCGTTGTGATATTGGAGGTGGCGGAAAAAAAAACAGGGGCGTGGGGGACCATCTGTGGGTAACAAGACTGTAAACTCAGAGGGAATTGTTGATTATGGCATCTCCGTATTGTGGGACAGTATATAGCAGTTAAAAACAATGCCCATATATACTGATGTATCCCAAGTTATATTAAGTTAGGAAAGCAAGTTGAAGGTGAATAATATACATGTATATATATAAAATATGCATATTATATATACACAACATTAGCATTACCACATTTTTTTAAACTTCATATTTTTCTCTCAATGTGTATGTGTGTGTCTATCTATGAATGTGTGCACACAAGTTTGTATGTCTGTGTGTAAAAATGCAAGTAGAAAGATCTGGAAGTATGCTCACCAAACTGAACTGGTAATTACCCCCTTCTGATGATTAGAATAGAGAAGTAATGAGGTAAGGGAAAGGTAGTCAAGAAGGACTTCAGCTTTGTCTCTACTGGTTGAGTTTTTCAGACCATAATAATATATGACCCATGAGTTTGGGGAAAATGCCATGCCCACCAGGAGACTCACTTGTAGAAAGTAACTAGTTACAACTCAGCCTATCGGTTGAAAGTCAGGCACCATCACTAAGATGGTTTCCCACCTCAAAACCATTCCATCACTACAGAGAAAGACTCCTGGAGGAAAATGGACAGTGCATGACCTTTGTGCTTCCACGGCACCTAGCTTCTACTTCTGTTTGTCAGTTATGCTGCCCTGCCCTGTTTGATGTCTTCATTGTGTCCATTTATTCTTTACACTCTCTGCAGTCATAGGGTCTAATGTTTGTTCAACTTCCTGTCTCCTCCAGACCCTGTATATGCACTGTAAGTTTGAGGTGTTCTTTTTTTTTTTTTTCCTCATTGCCTTTATTAGCTGAAATTGAAATTTTGTTCATAAAAGTTTTTTGAACATGAAAAGCAGAAACTAAGGCCGCAAACTCTGCAGCCCATGCTGGCTGGAAATCCTATGCATTCCAGAGGCACTGCATGGCCAGGGCTCACGGCTGATTCTCATTAAGCTTGCCCTCTCATATGGGATAGATTTGGCGGAGGGAGGATTTCTTCAGACTCCTCTGTCTTCCAATGGAAGGCAGCTCGAGAGGTGCTTAGTCAGTGACCAACAGCTGAAGCCGGGGCACCCTGCACTGTTTTCCAGGCCCGAGTGAAGTCAGCCCTCCAGAAGGAGCCATCTGACTGGGAGAAGTTATTAACATGTTACTACAGACAAAAGAATTAACCCTGAGTCTTTGCTGCGATGAAATATAAGGTCACTGCCTCTTCTTCCTCCTCAGAGACTCATCAAAGACAATAATAGAAGGCACTTCTAATGAAGCAGACTTTACACAGTTCTGGGAGCGAGTCAGCCCCAAGAGGCTTCTTCAGTGTTTGAGAGACCTTACCTCCATCTGTTGGGCTACCACGGCCCAAGGAGGCGCACCGTTATTTTATTTATTTCCTCTCAAAATTGTTGAGCTCTTTCTTTGAAGCCCAGGAAGCTCAGTACAAAGTGGTCAGCTGAGCAATAGTTTCCATGCTGGCTTACTTTCATATCGCTTTGAGTTTTTCTGATCCTTCTTAAGAGGAGGCTATAAAAAATATACTTAAATCATCCAGATGGCTTTATAGATTTCTGGTTTCTTTCAATTTACATAGTAAAAAAAATTTTTTTATGAAGGCTTATAGGGAATAAAATAATAGTGCTTCTATTGCCCTCTTCCCCCAGTTTTCTACTCTTGGCATGACATATTATGGTCTCTGAAGGATGTAGGGTGATTTCTAGGCTTAGCACTCATAATGGTTCTTGTTCTGCACCGAATTTTATGCCATGTAGTCTTTGGGAAAGCTCTCATCACATAAAACAAAAGATGAGACCGCTAAGTGGGGAGGGGGGACAAGAAAAAGAGCCCCCTTTGTTGCTCTGTATATTGAGAATATAGTGGAGTAGATGGCATTCTATCCAAAATCCTGGGTTCTACATCAGGCTCTGCCTCTGGCAGATCACGTGCCCGTAGTCATGTTTGTTTGTTCTTCGATAGTCTGAGGCTCTCCTGCAAGCCCTGAAGAAGAAAACAGTGCTGCCCACCTCACAGGACCCCTTGGTGAGAGGATGAGGAGCAAATGAGCTCATAAGAAAAACAAAACCATAAGCAGGAACACCTGGGTGACCAGACGTTTAAGCACTGGACTCTGTTTCTGCTCAGGTTGAAACTCGAGGTCCTGAGATTGAGCCCCCTATAGGGCTCTGCTCTCAGTGGGAAATCTGCTTAAGATTCTCTCTCTACCTCTGCCCATCCTGCTTGTGCACTCTCTGCATGCCCCCCCAATAAACAAATAAATCTTTGGGAGAAAAAAACATAAATAGCATTTGAAATATTATCAGTTGGCAAACACACCTAAGTGTAATAAAATCTGGAAAGACTTTAAAACAAGTAAATCAGTCTTAAGCAAAACATTCATCACATTTCTACACTTTCTTCATTAAAATAATAATAATAATAATAATAAAAGAATACTACCTGGAAAATAATGTCTTAGGAAACATTAAAAATGACTCACTAAGTTACCCCCTTTAGGATAGTGAAAATCTCTCTAATTACTATTGCCATTATATATCAGAAATTATTATTCTAATACAGAGGCAGAATTAGAAGAAAGATAGTTTTACCCGCCCCTCCCCCCAAAAAATAACCTTGGAAATCTTTTTACTAGAAAAGCAGCATTTTAAAAAATGTGTATTTCAAGCAGGGGTATATAAAATAGAGGAAACTCTATTAGTTTCTCTTTTATGTTTTCAATATTTTTTTCCTTGTGTTCTACAGTAATTTGAAATGTCCTAAGTGACTTCTAATTCAAGCAATTCTCTTTGGCCAAGAGCCAGAGGGAAGATTGCCTTGTCATCCTATAGCTTCTGCTAAGAGCTATTAGCTGGCTGAAATACCCATTTTTAGGTTTTGTGTCTTTTAATATCGTCTACCTCTTTTCTAACTTTTCTGCATGATTTTCAAAATTCAGATAAGAATTATTATAGCAGCTTTATAGACATGTGGGAGGGAAACAAACCATAAGAGACTCTTAATCTCACAAAACAAACTGAGGGTTGCTGGGTCGTGAGGGAGTAGCGAGAGGGTGGTTGGGTTATGGGCAGTGGGGAGGGTGTGTGCTATGGTGAGTGCTATGGAATGTGTAAGCCTGATGATTCACAGACCTGTACTCCTGGATCAAATAATACATTATATGTTAATAAAAGTAATTTTTAAAAAATGGAAAACTGCTAGCCAATTTAGATCTTTTAAGGAAACAAAAATGCTGCTTTTCCTGTTTAAGGAGTATTATGAGTAAATTTTTAAATCTGGAAAAAAAAATCCATTTTCTTTATATACCAGCTATGTTTTGGTGCATGTTCTCCCTTGGTTCCCCACCTCCCTCCCATCACCTGTGTACTTATCTTGTACCTGGTTGTTGTCATAGTGAATATGTGATAGTGAAGCTGCCTTTTTCTCACTTAGCATTCATTGGAAATATGTATATGTTGTCAACGTAAGTTTAATAACTATCATTATGGTTAACATCACATCAAATTGATATCATGGTATGTAATCATCTATCTACTGTTAGTCCTCTCATGTTATTATTTTTCTCTTTTTGATAAGGCCACAAGTGATTTTTTTTCCCTTCAATTTGAATAACTTTGGGATAAATCGAACCTTGGTATAAATCCCCCATAATAGAGTTTTAAGATAATTACTGTGCTTGTCAATATATTACTGGGACCAATTTAGGAAGAATTGAGTCAATCCAGCATTATATGAACAAAGCTACTCCACTAGCACACTCTCCCTTGAAGGTGGCATGTTTTAATTTTTTACTTTAATTAAATGATACTTCAGTGATGGGATATGCATTTCTCTGGTCACCAAAAAAAAAAAAAAATGAAGGAATTTTTCCATTTTAAAATGTGTGACTTGTAATTCATCATGGGAATGATTTCATTCTACCCTGCCTCTTTCTCTGTTGCAATTTTGTGTTCATTTTCATCGAGTTAAATGAATCCTTTCTATATAGATTTAAATTGTCTTTTAATCCAATCTGTGACAGACTTTTTTTCCCCCAGTCTGAGTCTTGATTATTACATTCTCAAAAAATGAACCAGGTCTGCTTTTCGGACCATGAGAGGAAATGTCTGTGTTCGCTTCAAGCTAAAATGGGCACACCCTCTTCCTTCAGAAAAGGTACTGAGTAGGGACCTGCTGCCAACAGAAGGGTTGCATGGGAAAGAATGCCAGGTCCAAGGTGAGTATGGCTTTCTGCCTGTGCCATGTGTACATTTCATATCTGGCCAGACAGCTCGATAACCAGGAAGCCGTCTCCTCCTTGTCCAAGAGTGCTTCTGTGGTTCCAGTCCATGTTTCCAGGGTTGTTAGAGCCAGGAGGCCACCTCCATCCAGTTCAGTGCTTCCTTTCTCTCCCAGAGTCAAGACCAGGGCTCTGGAGGAGAATTCTGCCAGGATCCAGGGCATAAAAGGAGGCAGCGTGGACTCCGTGTCTTCCAACCAAAGGACTGTTTACACACAACTTGGCACATGCTTCTGCTGTGTTTAAAGACATGATTCAAGGCACAGAAGTTAAATTTTAAAGATGAAGCTTGGGGGTATAATAAGTTTATGCCTGCAATCATATCTCACTTCATTTTTACAACCCACGCTCTCCTACAAGTTATATCCTACTAGTACTCCTCCTTCCCAGGTGGTAAGTCTGGAAGGGGATAAGGGAATCCATCCAGGCTATTTAGGACATAGAATATTCCAGGAAAGGTCCCCCCTGCCTTCTAGAAATCTCTAGCCAGTGCTTACACTTACTCTTGGATTGGAGCATATCTTGCTGGCTCTTGTTACATGTAACCAAATCTTTCCTGCTTTTAATTAAACTTATTCTTTTCAGTATAGTCCTTCCCAGAAAACATATAGCTATTTTCCACTAAAATAATAGTAGTATTTCTTCTTAGTAGTTTTGAGACTGAAAATTTTAAAAGAAGACTTTTCATAAACTACTAAAAGTCTACAAGCAAGGGCAAAATTTAAGAAAATAAAGCAAAATTTAATGGTATGCCATTTGATTTTTTGCCATTATTTCATTTTTTTCCTCAAGGGTTATGCTATATTTTCCCTGGATTATTTACTGAAATGATAGAATTTGATCTATTAAATAGTATCCCTGTAGTATAAACTACTCTATAGAGAATAAATTAAATCAAGAAATGAAAAATTGGGGGGGAAGACATAATGGTAATTTCTTAAAACAGTGAAACGATTCTAAAAATTACCTGTGGGAGCCTGAAAAGACTCTTCTTATAAACCTTTTAAAGAAAAAGGAAGTAAAAGTGATTAATATATCCTTGATATTTCCTATTCATATAATGTAAATTGCTCCTCACTCATTCTGCTTACAGAGAACTTCAGACGAATACTTATGGGCCAAGACATGCATTGGCCCTTGGTGTTCATAATAAATAAATCATTTTATTTTCACTTGTCACTAATGTTAGAGCCCCTTGTCCTTGTAGCTAGTAAGTAAATCAATCTATTCCTAGGCAAGACTCTAGCAAAGCTCAATTTGAGTGACATCATCTCTTGAGAGAATCATCACAACCAGCTGAGTACACCAATATTATATAAGTGACTCAGCTCTATTCCATAAGAAGATTAAACTTTTCTTATCGACCTTGAGTAGCAGACACTGGCATAAGAACATATAAAACTCCCTTTGAAGTCAAGCCAAACTCCACAGCTTGCTAGCTATAATTTTAGTTTATTTTTCCAGTGTCCATCAGCCTTGATAACTGTAAATACATAATTCTATTCTCAAATCACTCTTCTCTCTTACTCTGGTAGGTGTTTTCCCTTTGACTTGATTATAAAATAAACATTTCAGGAGATTCACCTAGATTTCTATTTGAGGGAAAATGCAAGAATTCAACAACTCTGGATGGGTTAGAGAAGTAGCAGACAGGTGGCTCCCTAGGTAAGTAATAGGGAGCAGGGCTTCTAAGTCTTTATAGATTAGAAAATTCTAAATGCATTAACTTGGTGGTGCCAAAAGAGGAAAAGAAATTAATTACCCTTAGAGTTCTCTTTTTGGCTTGAAACTGCATGTATCAGCAATACTGTGTTATTTTTAAACTGATCAATCTGATACCAGGATGAAGGCAGACCTTTCAGCTAGTAACCACATATGCAAAATGGTGGCAGGGACACAAGAATGCCAAATCCCCTCCCAGCCCATGACCAGAGCCTTGGTTTTTTCTCTCAAATAGTGTTTGTTAAGAGTTTCTGTATAGACCAGACAGTTAAAGTATCCCATGCAGTGCTTCCAGGAGAGTGGCAAAATATTCACAAGTAACCAGGCAGTCATGATCACTGGGATACCTGCTACCATAGAGGAAGGTAGGGACTGCACATAAGAGGGTCCCGTAGCTGATGACATGGGGACCAATAAAGGCTTCCCAGCAGAAGAGTAGTTTTGACTAACTGGTAAAGGATGAGTAAATTAGTGAGGTAGGAAAGGATGGGGATAAGAAGCCCAGGCAGATGAGACCAATAACCAAATGTCTGGAGGACTGAAGTAACCTAATAAAATTAAAACTAGGAAAATAAAACTGAACTGGAAAACAAGAATCCAGGTCATTAAAGCTTTTTGCAAGGCATTTAAAATAACTTATATACTATCCTCAGGGAACAAAAGTCCATTTAAATGTTTCAATCACAACAGTGCTATCATTAGGCATAAAGAATGGATAGGAGAGAGTCAGATTCCAGAAATTCTTCCTTTGGAGATTTATGGCCTAGGGTTAAGGTTTATGGTTCTGACCCTGTTAAGGACAAATGGGCCTGAGATTTAATACAATAAGCTTCGTTCTTGTTTTGTAAAGAGAAGCAAGGATTTCAGATTGGGGAAAGGCTGATACTAACCAAAAAGATCTCATTACTGAAATGGGGGGGGTGGTTTCAAAAGAGGGTCAGAACCTCTGAACAAACTTTGTTTTTCGTTACATTTGCCATTATTTAGTGACTAAAGAGAAAGGTGAAATTAGGATGTAGAATTGAAAAGCTTCAAAGAGGATGGCAATTAGGGGGAGGGGAGGATACAGTGAGAGAGAGGAAACTTTTTGGGTGTGATACCAAAGATCACAGGCTATATACTCCATTTGGTGTTTGACTTGAGAAATCCCACAGCCTCTTGGAGAAGTAGAGTGTCTGGAGGTCTGAGTCAGGGAGTTCTGTTTGGTAAGATTGCTTGTCTATGAATAAGCAAAAAGCTGTAACTAGTTGAAGAGAACCAGTGTCCCTAAGGTGTGTCTGCATAGATGTCACCAGTCTTTGTATGGAGGAAATGACATTATTGACATTGTATCAATGTTGAGTATGGTCTGAGCTACATTTCCTGGCATTAAAGACTGGATTTGTACCGATCTGTTTATATTCTCTCACATAATCTCACCATACTCTCATAGAACAAATTTTTAGTAGACTTGGAGGGTTAGTCTGATTGACCTCCTCTGGGCTTGAACAAGGGGCCTTGGCCTTTAACACAATGCTTTCATCAACTATACTAATCATACCCATAGCTTTAGATAAAAGCAAGTGGAAAAAACAAAAACAAAAACAAAGCAGAATTTGAAGAAATGCTTTTTTGAGTAATTTCTAGTCCCTGAAGAATGCAAAAGTTCCAATTTTCTTCATAATTGAAATCCTAACAGCTATAAGAACTTGATGTTTATCAAAGATGCAAGCAGAAGTCATAAGACTTTATTTCATGGATTAAGTCTAAAAGCTATATGCATTTTCATGAAGGCTCATAATGGACTGGTAATGGTTATTACGGATGATAATATTTATTTAGACAAGTTAGAAATACCAAGTGCAAAAGATGTTTAAAGCAAAAATGGCATAGACCATTTCACAAATGCACAGACTGAAATTATCTATAATTTTGGTGAATGGCATAAATTGTATGACATAGAGTTGGCTGTGGCTTTCATTTTCATCATAAGGACAGCTTATAAATCAGTGACATGACTAATGGGTCTCAGGGAGGGTGCATCAATCTAGCACCTGCTTCTCCAATCCATCAAGTTACATTTCATATCCAAACACAAATAACCGTATTATTAACCTCAGTCATCAAAATTAATCTCTCAGCATGGAAAGGATGTGAATGTTTAAGCTAATAGGGTTTGCTTCCTCCTTGTGGTATAACCCATGCACTTAATTCATAAAAACAGTGGCGTTTCTCTTTGTTGAACATCTCAGGGGTCAGTGCTATTTTGGGTTCTGTGTTTGTGGCTTTGTGTGGGTGATATAGGTAAATTTTACAGAAGGCCACAGCAGGTGTGACTTTGAACTAAGTCCATGTGACAAACAAGAGCATGCTGCCTAAACCTTACTTTGGGGAAATCCAAGCTTCGAAGTGGCCATACAGGATGTTTCATCAAAAGAGGGATTTTCCCCTCTACTCTTGGACACACTGCTTCCTTCCTCTTCCTTAACTCTGCAGTACAAAAATATTCTCAAAGCAGCTAACAATATGCCATGTCATGGGTGACCGCATTGGAGGAGGGGGTGGGTAGGGATGGAGAACGGGGAGTAGTTTAAGCTCTGGGGTTTAAAAGGGACAGTAAGAACAAACCTCTGAAACACACTGGTCAGCCTGTCATTTCTCTGGGCTTGTTACTTGATATTACCCAACACTAAAGAAAAAAACATTGGTCACTGGCCCGCATATGCATCCAGCATCATTTTGGAATTAGATCTCCATTGAAAGCCCAGCTCTAACATTATCTGTGTCTTAGAGTTTCCCTGTCTGCAAAATGTATAAGAATACAAACTAAATAGATTTGCTGTGAGGTTTCAGTGAGAGAAGATATGGACACTTACTTCATTTCTCTCTGCTTCCATCATCCCCCAAACCCCATTTTAGTCTCCCAAGTCTTAAAGAAATCAAACAGGCCCACACAGTGAAATTTTATCATTCCAAATGACGTGTAATGTGCCAATCTACTACTTCTCTTCACCTTATAACGTGTATCCATTGGATACTAGCCTTATTAATCACAAGTTTATGTCCAGTGCTTTTTTGTTCAGCAAAAAGACAAAAGAGGAAGTAGAGATCACAAAGCAAGTACATGATTGAATGAGTTTGTGTCAGTATAACTTCTAAAGAACAAATGAGCCTTTTATTAGTCAAGTTATTAGGTCAACATATTCCCAGTCTCAGTTGCTATGTCTGCTTTCCAAATCTCTTGAGCTAAAACTAGTGAGAAAACTGGAGGAAAGGTCTTCAAGTGTACCCTTTCTCTAGGGCAAAATTTTTAGGATTCCCACCCCCAGTTCTGAAGGTTGTATCTTCACTAAAGACTGGTTATTGACAGAATCACACAGATTATTTGCCCAATCCACACTATGACCTGAAATGTTGTTATGGAAAAATAATTATGTTAGCATTTTATCCCATGGAACTTTAGCCTCCCCCTAACCTCCTGGAAGGACAGATTTTCTGTAGAATCTCAGAAGGCATCTCAAGCAGGTGTGTCCTTATCTTTATTTGTAAGAGATAATTGCTTCCCCAGAAGACAAAACTATTATGGCCTAAAACATAAATAAAACCACAGCTCCTAGATTTTTGTATTGTTGTCTAGAATTTTCTTAGATTCGATTTTATTATTTTAAACCTTTTTCTCATCAAGACCATTTTTTTCACCTATAAAGATAAAAATGGAATTGAGTATGGAAAACATAAGTAAAAATTATCCATACATTGATGAACAACATCTTGAGCTTTCTGAGAATACACCAGATACTATAATTCCTCTGTGCAGCATTAGTGAATAATATAAATAAATAAATCACTAGTGATTGAGTTTCTTCAAGGACTGTATCTTAAAACTATAAATTACCATAAAAATAACAAGGCTGTAAATTGATATGTAATGAATTGCCCCAGTTATACTTTTATAATTTACTTTTAATATGCCTTCATTCAGGCAATTTAGAAGTAAAGCTTAATCATTAGTGTATTAAAGATGGCATAGATTCTTGAGTATTCTCAGATTAATTCATTAGAATCAATTCTGTGTTTCCGGCATCAGAAGGCAGAAGCTAAAGAGGGAAATGTATTGACGACAATGCTTTTAAGTGTTTTTTAATTTGGAAGGCATGAGAATCTTTTTGAGGTTTTTCCTCACTAGTTGAAATATCTGTTCCAACTGCCACTGTATAATCTAGATTACTCTTTTGAACATACAAAAAAGTCTAAAGATTTGAAGCGTAATAAAGCGACATTAGCTACCTTTCACGTGCTCAAAGCAGCCCCACCACTGGCCCAGACCACCTGTTTCCCTCACTCTCATGCCTTATTGCAAAATCTCATTTCAACATCAACAGTCCATCCAATTGCCACCACGTTCCTCGAACAGTAGTCCTGCTCCAACTCTCCAACTCTGGGAGTCCTGAGTATGACCACTGGGCACTCACGGCCGTTCACTCAGGCCCTTCTCTCGTTTATCCTTTTTCTCACCCAGCACTGCCATGGGCCCCCTGGCTTCCCCATTCTACAGCATCTTCTGGGACTGCTGTCAGTAAACGCCATTAAATCATTAAACTTTTCCTCAGAAGCCTCCTTCTGCCCTCTTCTCTTGTTCTGGAAGATCGGGGTATGTGCCACATATTAAACAGTGTTTGTGGGCGAACTGTATTTTGAAAACACCAGGTGATATGTCTCAGAGACATTCATTTGGACCATGTGCTCTGAATCCCCATGAGGGAAGAGCCTGAGCTTCCCCACATACGTTGGACTAAAAACCATTCTTAAAGAAACATCTTCTGGAAAATGCTGCCTTAATTGAAATTTGGCTTTGTACGAAAGGTGTCACATCTTCTCCATGACCCTCAAGCATGAACAGCTTCTTCTCCAGCTCCCTCTGTCTAGAGGCCAAGAGCTTGGTGGCTACTCTCTAACTTAGCTTTCAAGAACTTCAGCAGCTCTACTGAGCCATGCCCTTGACACTCATTACCTACTAGGTCTGCAAGATTCTTCTTCCTCTTCTTTAATCACTTTAGTGCCTGATGTAACAATTTTTCTCTTACTCTTTTAGTCGTCCTGGGAAAATTCAATATTCACACTCACCTGTAACAGTACCAACAATGACACTAATGATCACTAATATGTTATTTTGAGTATCTACTATGAACTACGTATCTTAGCGTTTGATATGCAGTATCTCATTTAATCTCTACAGTTATCTCCTCCCTGGCTGCCACTGCTGTGCCCTGTTCCTTCATCATGCCCTTCATGCATTGCCTTACACGGCTGCTCCTTGTCATACAGACATCATGGTTCTCTGCTGGACATTCCTACAGTGTGCTTGCTGCACTGTGGACCCCACAAGCTAGCCATAGTTTGTACGTAGCTTAGAGCAAGGGTGGCACCGGCTGAATTTGCTGGCAGGTTTATAAAGCACATTTATTACCATTTGAGAGGTCATCTTTGGATGCAGTGTTCTTCCCAACCACCCGAGGCCATCAAGCAACATGACCTGTCTCCTAGAGGCAGCTTCAGTGTTTGCTGTCATTCCTTGCTCCTCAGTAGCCCTTTCACTATGTGGGCAGCATATATTCTGTAAAGTCACAAGCTGATGAGATGTTGGGATCAGAAGGGGCATAAAATTCATAGACCCAGCTCCCCCCCCACCCCACTTAGAGTTAAAGAATTGAGGTCTGGAGAAGCCCATAAACTGACATTATCCTCAGAAATTGCCGAAAGATTAGGTAAAGATAACAGAATTTGCTTATTCCTTTTCAAAAAGGGATTTATTTTTGTTGACTATATCCTTGACGACTTTTTATCTACCAGGTTGTCATGATTTTAGATACAAGTCTGTTAGAAAACACCCTTTGCACATATATTTATCTTGATCATTCACTAATTGAGAAACTGATGTGTTGTCAGAGGGAAGTAGGGCAGCCTGCTTTCCATAGCAGCACAGTGAGGTTCTCTCTGTTGGGTGGGACATTTGGTTCCGATTTCCTTTGCACCAGATGGTTGTACCCCAAAGGCCCCAAAGCTCCCGGGATCATTAGGATTCCAGATGTGCTTGCTACTGTTGATCTGGAATGATGTGACCACACTTTCCTCCTACCAAGTATGTACTCAGCTGTTAGACTGAATTCAGAAATATTGGCTGGCATGCTTCTAATAAGTTTGGTAGTTTTTATTTTAATTTTGAGCCTCCAAAGAGGCTTTATCCAGGAAAGATATTTAGGATATATAGATAGAGTAGTTAAAAACCTCACTGTATGAAGAGTGTGTTCTAGAATCGTATTGGTGAACATCTGAGACCATCTAATTCCCAGGCCCCAGAGTTCCAAGGCGTCCCCTTTCTTAATGCATTGAACTTGTTCTGAATCCAATTATACTCTTTCCATTTTGCAAAATATCTCATTTCGTGTATTCAACAGTAGAATATACTTTGATATTGGGGGGAAAAAAGTGTTTTTACTTTAATGTGCTCCAGATTGGAGACCCTCATTAAGGCCAATCTTTCTTCTCTCCCAGCTGTGCTAATTAAAATCACTAATTATTTCCATGTCAGTATCTCAGGATCATCTTTTGATGCATGAACGTTTGATGGAATTGAAAAAAAAAAACTGACTGATTTTGGGAATCATGTGAGAAAATTAATATTCTTTAGTCCTAATTTTTTTTAAAAGTTTTTATGTCAGTTCATTTGATTTCCGTTCCTACTTCATTAGTTCCAGATCTGTTCTGGATTTCTGCCATGTGGGAAGTAGTTGCGGGAGTCCCCTTTCTTTATTTAGTGGTTAGTGTAATTAATGCTGAAAGGGGATTTACCTCACTCCTGATGTTAATATGCTTCTCAAAAGCAGTTTTGATATCCAATACTTGTCATTTATGAAGGAATTAATAAACCAGATTCCGAGGTTCCTCTCTGCCATCAAAAGTCAATGATTTTTTAAGACCTTATGGTCACTTTCCTAATTCAAAAAATCAACCCACTTCTTGCTCTCATGAGAAATAATCCAGGTGTGCTTGGGCAGGAAGTAAGTTATTTACTCTTCTGTGCAGAAGGTGGGAGAATGGAAGAAAGATTATCTTTCCAGCTGGAAGGCAATCCTTTCCCAGAGATACAGATAATCTCTTTGAAAAGTTTCTAGACTCCAGAACAATTAAACTCTAAAAAAAGAATTATTAGGTCACATAAATTGAAGGAACTGTCACATTGGGAAATAAGATTTCCATTCACATTTTTACTGGTGCAAAATTTCATGTTGTATGAATTATTTGCAGTATATTTTTCCCCATGACAAGTTGATTCTGATTTAAATCCTCTGGGACTACAAACACATAACTTATTTACTCCCTTCAGTGTACCTTAGCTCGAGAGAAGAGATTTTTTTGGTGGCAAGCTGTTTCAGTGGAGTCAGACTATGTAATAGGATAGAAAAAAGCAAAAGGCTAGGAGAAAAATGAGTAGAAAAGTTTCTTCCTAAACAAAATCTGAATAAATGAAATTGAGTTTTGTTTTTTTTTTTTAAATAAGACCAATGAAAATGTTGGTGGGCCATGTAAGGAAGCTGACAATAGCCACAGGACCTTCTACTTTTGGAGTTAATCGCCTTCTGATGGCAGGGGGGGTGCGGTCAGGGGCATTGTAACTTAACAGTTAGTAAATCATTCCAGTCTGCAATTAGTGTAATCATCTCAAAAATCTTGAACATTCAATCCTTAGAACAAGTCTATTTCAGATATTTGAGTTGCTGGCCAACTACCCCAAAATAGTCATTTCTTGACAATTTTTTAAAATCACTTCTCTTAGGCTACGGATGAAAACAGCAAACTCTGGGGATGAAACACAGAAGCAATTATAGGAAAAGAAAGTACCTAATACTATGCAAAATGTGTGAGAACTGAGTCATATGTAAAAATTTTTTAACTTCTTTACTCTTAAATTGTGATTCCTGGAATCCCTTCTTCATAACTGACTCACAATCTATTTTGGAACAAACCTGGCAGCACTACACTCCTTTCACGATAGATTAAAATTCATACCAAAAAGTCAGAGACTGATGGAATAATCAGGTAATACTGACTGAGGAGCCTCGCACCCACGCAGCCCTGTGTGAAACACTAAGCATATGGCTTTCGGGTTGAGGCTGACCTAAACTTCCATGTTTTGTAGTTATGTTTCCTAATGTTGTGTTTGGAAAAATGAACCTATTAGAAATACCTAAATCATAGTTCAGGTGAGATGCTTGATCTTGTTCTTTATTTAAAATACCTATTTTTTTCCACTTCTAAGAGTTCTCTAGATTTTTTTTTTTTTTTTTAAGATTTTATTTATTTGACAGAGAGAGAGAGAGAGCACAAGCAGGGGGAGCCTCAGGCAGATGGAGACAGAGAAGCAGGCTCCTAGCTGAGCAGGAACCTGATATGGAACCCAATCCCAGGACCCTGGGACCATGACCTGAGCTGAAATCAGATGCTTAACCAACTAAGCCAACCAGAGCTCCTTCTCTAGAATTTTTATAATGAATTTCATCATTTTTCAGTAATTCCTTAATTGTATTTTTTTCTAAAAAGAGTTTGGAGCTTTATTTTCATCTTGAATTTAGTTGCTTCTCCTCCTTTTGTTTACAATATTCAGCTCATTTTGTTTCAGAGTTTACATTTACTTCTTAACTTTAAAAAAGATTCTTTTCAGACACCTGAAACACAGGCCCAGAAGGGACATGCGTTTACCCTTCCCCTTTAGGCAGTCTTCCAAAGACGATGCTACCCAAGGGTGGTTTCTCATAGCTCTAGAAAAGAGTACACAGTGTCCACCTGCATGTCATCTTGACATTTAAATACTTCTGCTCTGTCTAACCAAAGCCTTGCCACTTCAAATCCGGCCTGTCTGCCTCGTTTGGTATTCAAGGCAGATAGTCGACCATTTCCTTGTAAAAAGCCCTCTCTTACCTTTAAAGAATATATTCAATTGCCATCTGGTTTTTCTTCAAGAAAATGAGTAACAGCCCCATTTATCTCTCTTCATTGGCCTTCGCTTCCAACACTTGAATCACTTTACCATCTCTGTGGTTGTTTCCTAAATAACTTCAAAGTTCGTCAGTCTTTGAACATGGACTCTCAGAGTTCAGAACAATCTAAGTTGGGATTACCCCAATAGCTCCTTCACATCATCCTCTCATTCTTATAAAATTCTCATAAAAATATATTTATTTTTATATTGGTCTTCTTAAGTGTCTTTTTAAAACCTTTTTCTGGTCTAGATTTAGATTTGTTTTTAATGCAACTGATTTAGTAGATTTTGTAGAGGTAGCCATTTTTATGCAATGCTGAAACCTAAGTAAAATTTCTCTAAGAGACATTTATAGAAATTAAAATCACAGCTAAAAAAAGTTTTATTGTATTTCTACTTAATTTTTTTCAAATATTTTCCTCTACTTAATCTTGGATAAATTTTCCAATTTTATACTTTTCCAGCAAGTTTCTAGCCAAAGGAACAAAAAAGAGAAAAAGAGAGAGAATCAGAAATTAGCTGCATAACACCAGTGCAATAATTATGCCAATTTAGTTTGACATCAGGGTGATTATGAACAAATTTAGAGGCTTTAGAAATGTTTTGGGCTATTTCTGCATGAATTATATTTGAATCTCAGGTCTATTGTTTTCCTTTTTTTTTTTTTTTTTTGTAAAGCAGCCTGAAAATTACAATATATGCCAGTATGCAATTTGTAGTTCATTAATTTGATTAATACCTCTGAAGGTCTAGGCTTCCTGAAATGGTAACCTTATCTAGCATATTCAGTCTTGGTGTTTGGGAAGTTTAACAAAGTGTCCAGGTCCATGGAGAAACTAGATAATGGACATAAAGATTGAGGCCATAGGACTTAATGAAAATCTTCATGGGGGAGCCTTGACACTCCTTGTTCCCTCTTTCCCAATGAAAATGAACCTCTCATGGGTTAATATTAGAGAATATTATCTCTGCACATGTCTAAAGAAACTCAAGAACACTACACTCCAACTGAGGACTAGAAGAGGGTAGACATGCATTCAAGATCATCAATAATTCTATGCTGAAAGTTGCATGAGACTATAGCTTCAAAATACACGCACATTTTATATATAAATATATTTCCCTCTCTTCATTGGTCTTATTTACCAACATTTGAATCATTTTATATATAAAAATGTATATATTATATTTATATATAAAATGATTCAAGTGTTGGAAAATAAGACCAATGAAGAGAGGTAAATATATGTAAATAAATATATACTTTAACTATATACTATATATATATACTATATTACATATTATCTGTAAATTATATATATATTTAACTATAATATATTATATTGCATATTTATATATAAATTATATATTTTTTTATATATTTTATCTTGACACTTTACATCAAGGCCTTTTCCAATCATTAGAACTTTCATCCTTCCATTTCCTAGAGAGGGAAAAAACTGGTCTGTTTGCATTAAGATAGATAGATAGATTTATAGATATCAATGTTAGATAATTTTTACATTATGAAGATAATATAAAAATGCTAAAATTTTAGGAAATGGGGAAAAAAGAAAAACATCTATATTCCCACTACAGTAAAATAAGAAGCATTGCTTCATATATTGACTTTTATGTCCTTCTGTACACATTTGAAGTACAATTTGATATTGTGATTTCTCTTTTTTAACATAACAATAGGTAACATTTCTCCATACCATGGAAAATACTTAAAAGGCACTATGAGCACAGTGGCTATGCTGTTCTTTACTTAATCATTTTCTCATTAAACATTAGATTGCTTTCAGTGAGTCTTAATTATGGATAATGTTAAGATGGCATTGTGCACACAAATTTATGAATTACTTATTAGGATAAGTGATCTAAAATGAGATAAATAAGATAAAAGTATTGGGCATCTTAAAACTGTTAAAATATAACAGCTTTCAGAAAACATTTAAAAATTATAATAAAAGGAGAAGTTTATGAGAATACTAATTTTACAAAACCCTTGCCAGCACTGAATATTGTCTTTTAAAAAAATAAGTTCTGTTTATTATTAGGAATATAATTTTCTCTTAAAACATATATATTCTAATCAACCACCATTATTCATAATCCTATTCCTTTCCAGGGGGAAAAGAGAAATAGGTATCACTTAAAATATATTGGTAAGGCATTTTCCACTTGGGTTTTCAAAGAGCAGCTTGGATTACTTAAGGATTGTGGTGATAAACCAGCACACTGTCTTCAGTTATAACCTGCCCCAGTAACCTTTGAGGCAGATTTTCCATAACACCAAGGGCTAAAGTCTAACTCATTTGGAGGAGAGTTATATAAACTGCTGTGTTCTGAACCATCATCTTCCAGCCTTACTCAGCATCTGTACTGCAAGGTCAAGTCCTGTTAATTATCACATCAAACTCTTAAGGGCTTCTGTACAGAGACTGTTTAGTGGTTTTAACTGGGGGAAAAGGCATTGATAAAAGGAGTGTTGAGTTCAGAAAAGAAATGGCGAAGTTTCTAAGCAAGACTTTTCCTTTTCTTTTTAACTGACGTCCCCATTCCTGGCCTTGAGGGCTCATCCTTTCTATTCGCCACAGAGACAAAGTCTAGATATATATGTAGAATTGTGTGCGCGCACACACACATACACACATGCATGCGTGTGTACACACACGCACGCACACACACACACAAAGAAGGAATTGTCGCGGATATATATTTGGGTATGTATGCATGGGAGTTTCCTGGAAGAACCCACCAGAAACTGTTGGTGATAGTTTCTGGAGACTTGGTGATGGTTGTGGAACTAGGGACAGATTTTCTTTCTTCTTCTCAAAGATCAATTTAGTTAAAAACCAGTTATGCCCATCAATGTTCTGAAAAGATATTCTTCTGTTTTCTTTAAGAAAAGAAGCATATGTGGCCAATATAAATGGAACTGGCACTTTTGTGTGGCTATAGAGTAAATAGTAACAGGATGAAGTGATTTGAGCAGATGTGTAAGTAGTAGACTGCTCAGATTCATTTTCTTTTATGCACTCAGGTGCTTCACGCTTAACTCTCTTTAGGTTAAAATACCCCAGGAAAAACAGAAGGAAGTTTTCGGGACCACATGGAGGCATTAACAAGCATAGCATACGCGAGTTGAAGCCTTGCCATCAATCTCCCCATCTCCACAGCACCAGTGATCTGTAGCAATCAACCACAGCAGGTGCAAGACCTGAATTTTCATTCTCTTGACAAACATCGTTTGGAACCCCCATGGGGGACCTTGGGATACATTGAAAACAAGGGAACACAGCAGTGACCTGTCTGTGTTTACTTTAGGGCATGCTTCCGGTTTTGAGCAGAACTGAGTAGTAAGATATCTACATATAAATGTAAAACCACAGTTCATCATCCATTCTTTTAATAAGTATCTATTGTCACTTGGCTGTGTAACTACTTCTGTGGCTGGACTAGTATGCTAGTATGCTAAGGCACTGGGATTTGGTGAATAAGTCAGGACACAGTCCCTTTTGCTATAGAGCTCACAGTCTAGGAATATCTAAATTATAAGTAATGAGCAATAGAAAGGCTTCATTTTTCCAAGAAGTACATATTTTTGTACTTTTTCTGCTCCCTACCTTTTTGTGAATTTCTATTCCCCTGAAATGGAAATTTTTTTCTCCCAAGTAACTTTTAATCATTGCTTTGTGAAAAGAAGCCTCCTTGGGGCGCCTGGGTGGCTCAGTGGGTTGAGCCTCTGCCTCGGGCCCAGGTCATGATCCCAGGGTCCTGGGATCGAGCCCCGCGTCGGGCTCTCTGCTCATCGGGGAGCCTGCTTCCCTTCCTCTCTCTCTGCCTGCCTCTCTGCCTACTTGTGATTTCTGTATGTCAAATAAATAAATAAAATCTTAAAAAAAAAAAAAAGAAGCCTCCTTTTATCATCTTTATTTTCCCACAGCAAATACTTAAAAATAGCAATGTATTTTACACTGTCTGGGAAGAAAGTGAACACAGATGGTGTCAAGAATAAATTCCATTCTTTTTTCCAAACAGGTTAATAAGGGAGAGATAAACCCTCAAATTAAAAAGAATTAAACCCTCTAATTAAAAAGAATAAATCTTGAATAAAATTTTCAAGTAGATTTTATTAGTAACTCATGTATAGTATTTACAACCTAAGTCATTTGTAAGTACGTAGATATTTGGAGGCATTCTTGTTTAGTGATTAAAAGCCTGGGCTTGATAGCTGCATTTTCCTTTTCTGAGTTATCTTATTTTGGCATCTGTAAAATGGGCATAATGATAATAATACCTTTCTCATAGTAATGTTGAGAGTACAGAGTTAGCTAATGTGAAGCACTAGAACCTCTTGGCTCTAAGTGTAGTCTTTTGCCCTAGAAGGCTACACTTGTGTTTTGCCCTCTGAAGTTTTCCAGCATGTGCTTTTCTGGCCTGGCTGAGTGTTGGGTTCCTGGCAGCAGTCCTTTGTAGCTCCCAGACAGGTTCAAAAAGACATGCGCTACAGGGCCAGGGACTGGGAATGAGGCAGCCAGAGGGAGAACTGACTCTTGAAGACTGCCACTGAGCTGAGGAGAGGTTGGGGTGAGGGCAAGTAAACACAAAGCTTTCCTACCATTTTTAGGTTGCCCGCCCCCTTTTTTAATTCAACCTTCACTTGGTCGTGATAAACCTGCTTTCTGGAGTTCTAACAGATTTGGTTCTGACAACTTCTCCTTGCTTTTTGATGTTTCTGCCCAAGAACAGGCACTTGGAGGAGCCAACTCCACCATCTTGCTGATTTCCCTGGATAAGATTTCAAAGGTTAATGTGTCCACACTTCCCCTCCTCCCAAGAATGGACAGCAAGAATGCCCAGAGTTTGTTCAGAGGGTTCATGGAGTAATGAGATAATAAATATGCTGACCCATTGTAAACACTCCATAAAAATATGACTAGTGATTATTTGCTGAAATATAGTGAGACTTTAAATTCTAGGTCTAGGGAAAACTTCAATAGCAGATTGCAGTGGCATTTGTTTGCTTCTTTAGGACAACTAAAGGTAGCATCATTCAGTCCTCAGGAACGGTCCTATATGCCTTTAAAGATCTGGAGCATCTGTTTGATCCTTGACCAACCTCTTGATCCACAATTATGCTTGAATGATAAAATCCAAACTCAAGCCACTTCAGGATTTTCTAGAGCCCACTGAAAAAATAAGTAGAAAAAAGTATAGAGACAGAAAGAAAAGAAAAAAGTGAACTGCACATGGAAAATACCTGCCCAGAGAAGCAGCTAATGCAGGATCTTCTTGGAACACTCACAGGCCCACGATCTTAACCTGCTTACTTCCCAGAAGTTACTTCCCTCAAGTGTTCTGGCTGGGATCAGAACCTACACCTCTTAAAGCTGAAATTCAGTGCTTAGTAAAAACTGTCCACTTCTCCACATGTTATATAGATGTTTTTCATTCCCTGGACATTTTCCTACTCATTTCTCCATGGGCCTAATGACCTACCCACTGAATACCAAAGACATGTTGGATAAAGGATCATTGTCAAGTTGTATGACTAACTTGGCTAAATGCTAACACAGTTTTGCTATGAAAACCTTCCTTCTCTGCCATTCTAAACTTTGTAAAAGATGTATTTATTCATGTTGTTTTTGTTTATGGAAAAGATACATTTCATAATTATCAGCTATTTTTTTAACATATGTTTCATATCAGATACAAAAAAAAAGGTCAAATGAGATCTTAAAAAAAAAATGTTGGCTGGATCTGCTAAAAGTGAGTCTTCCAGCACATCTGGGAACCTCTGTAAAAAATTAACTCAACATTCTGGGCTCTTGGGATGGCCATTTTATTAACTGGTTTTGCAGAAGCACTCTGTGAAAGCCAAGGCATATAAGAAATATTTTTAGACCTGTAGACCATTAAATACTGTATAGTTAGCCCACTGCACGAGAAAAACAGCAGGTAGTTAAATGGAGGTGTCTAGTTCCATTCACAGAGGGAAAAAGAAACCATGCATTTGTTGGCAATTGCATTTGAAAATTTAGACTCTGGCTAAAATGTTATTGGAAGATTGAATATCAGACTTTTTTATTAAAAGAAAATTAAACATCAAGAATTATAGCAAAGAGCAAATTACAATCACATTGGCCTTGAATCTGACATAGCTTCTGTATAGAAAAGCAGTAGGAACATTTTATCCTAGGACCTTACATAAAATCCAGATCCAGATTTCTATTTCTGCCCCCCCCCGTTGTCAAATACCTTTGTAGAGATTTGCTCAAAGAGAAAAATACTAAAGAACATTGTCATTTGCCTTGAAAGATACTCCAAAAAACCCACATTTCTCTTTTTCTCATAATGCCTAAGATTAGGTGTTTGTTCAACATTTAACTTAGGCCTGGAAATCATCCCTTATGTCAGCCTTATATGCTACAGTGATCCTGAAATCACCATACTTAGTTTCTTCCCTATACCCAGTGGATAAATATGACTTAATCAGTGTTACTTCTGTTTGACAGAAGTTGGTTTCAGCATGACAGAGATTCCTGAGGAGTTTACGATTATGTGGTACTCCAGTCCCTCTCCCCTTGCATGGAGTCCTGCACTGGTATTTATTTTTTAAGTTTCTTTTTTTTTTTAATTTTATTTTTATTTTTTATTGCAATGTGTAGCCTCATTTGAGAACAACTGGAAAGCAATGTGCATGAGTAGGGGAAAGAAGAATCTAGTGGACTAGACACGGACTCGTCATGGACAAATCCAAATGATAAATTGAATTGAGCCTGAATCTATGCACAGTTTTGAAGATTATTCTTCCCACCTATGGTGTTATAGTCTTAGATAAGAGTCTGAAAGATAAATAGAGCCAATCATTAATAACTTTCTCCAATGAATGTATTGGTAGCTCAGTAGAGCCTAAGCAATTTTCTACATCTTTATGCAAAGAAAAATAAATGGTTTGATTGGAATGGCAGGAGCTAAACATCAGGCCAGGTCCTGGCTTTACCGTGAGACAGGCCTCCATTTTCCTCCAATACTATGTATTTCTGGAAGCATCAACTACTGAGTTAACCCCACTCTCAACCACTTCAGAACTCCAACACCAGGAATTCAGGAGGGTTCAAACATGTGTTTGAAAACATGTGAATGAAAACATGTGTTAAACCATGACCTTTTGGCATAAAAATTGTCTCCTTTAATTTCTAATAACTTAAATTGAAGGGGACTTACAGACTTCATTTTTAATTGTTTAGAGATTAATAATTCAATCATTTAGCCCATGTTTGCTGAACGCTTATGGTGTGCAAACAATCCTCAGAAGTCATGAAATTTATAAAAGACCATAAAAAATGAAGGAGACAATTATATATTAAGTGCCATTGGGAAATAAAAAGCAGAAAGGGAAAGATATTTCCAAAACAAGATGTCAGGAAGGGCTTCACTGGAGCAAATACCTGGAGAAGATGAGAATTATGCAGATACCTGAGAAATGAAAGTTCTAGTCAGAGTGCTCAGCAAGCACAATGCCTGGAAAGAAGTCTTTCTTATTTTTTGCTGGTACTATCGGTATATAGATAATTCAGTTAACAGAACAAATGCTGAAAGAGTCTATCTCTTCTAGCCTCCAGTCTGTCAGGATTCTCCTGTTAACATGTTCAATTGTATGACCATGGCTAGTAAAACCTATCAATTATCAAGCCCTACAGGAAACTAAGCCTAAGCCTGACCCTAAGCCTAACTTTAACTTTGACAGTTTATCCAATAAGAAGACTAAGGCTAAAAGAGATTATGTAATATTGCCAGGGTCACACACAGAACCAAGTGTGGGGTGGCCATATTTTATTACAGGTCTATATGACTCCAAAGCCCATGCTCTAAACAGCCATATCCAGTTATTTCTACCAACTTTGATCTAAAATAAATGCAAGGAAGTATCTCTTAACCACAGTGGAGGTATTGCAAACAACATGAATAACTTCTGGCTATCTGTGTGACCTTCTGTATGTCACTTTACCCCTTTCAGAATTTGTTTTCCCATCCATTAAAGAAGGAGGCTAAACTAAGTCATGTGTTAAATCCATTCTACCCACAAAATATGATTATTCTGTGATACATTAACTAACGCTGGCCCCTGTACCATCTTTTGAATCCTACCAAACCGATGATATAGTCAGTGAACATGCAGTGATTACCTTTTCTGGGCCAGGCACAAGCTACAAACACCATTCCTCCAAATAATTTCTACTTAAGAATGTAGTTATATGCTTTGGTACAGATTATATAAAGGTTTGACCTGGATGTGAGTCAAACCAACTCTGAGTGTCTTCTTTGCTTTTTGTTTTAACTTACAAATGAAGATGTGTGATTGTTGGTTCTGATGCTGTTACTGAAAAATTTGTAGGAAGATAGGATCCTTTAAAGCTTCTAAAATGACTGTATATTGGGGTGCCTGGGTGACTCAGTCAGTTAAGTGTCCAACTCTTGGTTTTGGCTCCAGTCATGATCTCAGGGTTCTGAGATTGAGTCTCACCTATGGCTTGGCACTCAGCAGGGAGTCTACTTGAGATTCTCTTTCTCTCCCTCTGCTCTTCCCCCCTGCATTTGCACTCTCTCTCTCTCTCTCTCTCTCCCCCTCATTCTCAGTAATAAATAAATCTTTAAAAAATTAAAAAAAAATAAAGTGACCACATATTACCTGATTCCCTACTCAAGTCTTCCTGTTTATTGCTGCCATGGTGCTCTTCTCAACAGCTGGCATTAGGAAACTAGTTCTGCAAGGGCAGGGGCACATCCATCTGGTTCCCAGCTATTCGGGCATTGTCCTTACCATTCAATATGTTTTCCATAAATATTCATTCAATTAAATGTATAATTGAATTAATTTCAAAATTGAGGAGAAATCCAAGTTTTAAGAAGCCAACATCAGTTCTCAACAGACATCTTGAAATGTCAAGACTCGGACTCTGTCCCTCTATCAGTCACTCACTTATGCTATGCTCCCCACTAGTCCTCAATATCTTCATCTATGAAGCAAGAAGGAAGGTGACAAAAGATCTCTTACAGCTCCCCACATCTCTGATCCTTTCAACTCTACTAACATGTGATTTAATAGAGGTTTACCCTGGACATCTTGATTTTATGTAGACCAGAGGTTGAAACTGAAATACTTGCTGGGCCAGCAGGAAACATAAATAAGCAAAGTGGGTTGGATGACAAATTGTCTTAAGCAATTCACAGTCATAAAGACCAAACCAAAAAATATTAAAAAATCAACAAAAATGCAAGTGAAATAAAGCCTCCAAAAGAAGAACATTTGTCTACTTGATTGGAATCACAATGTTCTCAGGAGCCAAGATTAGTCCCTATGTTCCATGTCATATGAATGTAATTAATGTTAAGCTGCTGAATTATGATAAATCATTAGTTCTTTCAGAACTGTAAGACTTAGGATCTCTGTTGAAATTCTTTGACGAATCTCTTGACAAGACTCTTGCTGTCCTTGTGTACACTGTCAGGTTAGTGATACCAGATACACAGAGTGTGAGATGTTTGTTGTAGTGAAATAGCGTGGATGAATTCTCATCCTGCCATGAGCAATGTGGAGGATTAGCCCAAAGTTGGAGACTTGAGAACCCACACCTACCTACCCCCATTTACAACTGTGTAAGTGTCTCCACTAAACACCCAAAGATTATATGGTCTGGGTAGGTCAGAGATGAAGCAAGTGCCACCAGAAGGACTGTAGATACAGCACATGAACCAGGCCCTAAGTATGCTCCACAAGCCCGCCATGTTTTCTGAGGCACAGGGTAGAGTGATTTCTTTAGCTGCCGGGGACTATGGACAGTCATGGCCACAGCTGACCATTCTTCTTGGTCCCCAAATTCCAAATCTCTGAAATATTTAGGACTCCTCCCTCTTTCCCAATTTCTGGTCACCCCTCAAATTTTACAAAATCATTACAGCTGCCCTTCATAGCCATCCCTCCCTTCCGATTTTCACAGTGCCCTCACTCATTGTGCTCTTCCTCAGTGTTTTCCTGACAGCACAGCAGCTTCCTGATCTCCTCAGCTTTGGTCCTTTGTGACTCTGGTCTTTCATACAAACTGCTAAGGCTCTTGAATTCCCTCAGAGTGAAGGATTCATTGACATTCAAAGCATTTCACCATCTGGCTTCTACCTAGTTTCCAGTCATTTCTCCCATGAGCTTTCTATTCCCATGAGGTAGTTCCACCAAGAGTTGCCTAACCATGCCTTATTAAGTTTTGCTCCCACACCTTTGTTTGTAATTTCCCCTCCCACCCTGCATGCTTTTCTACTGCCTGTCCACCAATCCAGTGTTGCCAGTATTTTCCAAACCTGCTCAAGTCCTCCCTGTTCCTTAAAGCCTTGCTCAACAACTTTGCCCACACTATTCATTCCTTTTTTAAAAGTGGACAAAATTTAATAGCTATACAACATTCTTCATGTTGGATTTAGAGGAACTTAATATGAGGTTCCATAGACATCTTTGTAGATGTTTATGTCCTGTTACCAAAATCACAAGGTAAGGACCTAGTGATCAATGCATTTCCATTGTGCCCTTATAACAATCAGGGTAGCCCCTTGGTGTTCAACAAAAGCTTAATAAATACTTGTTGGATATAATAAAGCCATCTGAGAGAAAAAAAAATTAGGAAGACTTTTCTTCCCCTGGGTACACAGAACTGAATTTAAATTTAATATTTGCAGAATGACTTTATATCCTGTGATAGTATCTAGAGGACATTTTCTAAAGCCTCACTAAAGCAATTTAAGAAGCAAAAACTTATATCCCTAGATATAAAGTGTTCTTGCTTACTTTTGAACATCATGTAACCTGAGTTGGGAGAGACGCAACTTCCCTGGTTAAGAACAAACAAACATGTTGAGAGTTTCTATTGTATTTCAGGGAGAATTAATGACTTTAGCAGTAAAGTATACTGCATACTTTAGTAGCATACTGCTAAAATCATAAAAAGTCATACACAAATTACAAATAAGTCTAAAGTAAATCAGGGACAAATCTATACATTCTTATTAATTTTTCCTATGTCATCACCACAAGTGATTTTTAAATTATTCATATATGCATGTATATGTATTTATTGTGGAGCAATGTTCTTCAAATCGGGATAAGATGGAATGAGGAAAGGTGACCATAATTGTTTCCTTTCTGGCAACCCTATGGATATTACAACTTGTCATTAATTGAAGGCATTTTGTAAAATTAAGATTTGGCTCATTTCTCATATCAGTGGAATATCTAATGATTTGTTCACAGGTTCATTTCCCAGAGCTTGTTCAAAATTTCTGAACATCTGACATCTTCCTAGATGTGTTAATCTGAAGCACCCTACCTTTTAGTGTTAAACTACTTCTATCCTTAGTCAATTGCCCTTATCTTTCTAATGTTCTAATGTTATAGTTACTTACGAAAGTACTTCTAGATCTCAAAACTCTAGGGAATAAGCATTCAGCAATGACCTTCTAGAAGTAATCCTCTTTCCTTCACCTTCACTCTAAAACTTTCTATTCTATTAGGCAAGGAGATTTTCCCTCCTTTCCCTCCAGGGACGTATTAGAAATAAGTTGAAAGATGGTACCTCTTCTATGAGAAAAACATATTTTTTTTAAGACAACCTCCCCCCAAAACCTGTAAGGATTTAAATAAGTGTGACTAAGTCCCATCAACTTTGTTGAATTCACAGTTTTAAAGGATCTCTTTCTAAATCGTCAGTTCCAAGTTGCTCTGTATGCAAAACAGTGCAAGAGATCATTTTGTTTTTTGAGAATGTTTATGCTGCCATTTATTAAATAAACTTTAACAGGCTTCATTAAATTTTAATAAATCTAATTATGGTTTGAATTGTCGGTTGTGGTAATGGCATGTGGTTATAGGGGGAAAAAAAGTCATTACTTAAAAACATTCTAAAGAAATTGCAACTGAAGTGTCACGATGTCTGGTATTTGCTTCACAATATTCCAGCCTAAAAAAGAGGGGAATAGATGAACTAAGACTGGTAAAATGATAAAGTGTTGAAAACTGTTAAAAGCTGTATGATGGGTTCATAAGTGGTTATTATACTGTTTACTTTTTTGTGTGCTTGAAGTTTTTACCTCAGTAAAGAGACTTAAATATCATGACGAAGAGAGGCAAAAAAGAGGCCTGCCACCCTGGAAATGGAAGGCCTGGGTGAGACAGAATGACTACTCTGAAATATTTGAGGAAATCATTTCCCAAGGAGAGCAGATATTCTAGGCAGCTCAAGGGTGAACTAGAACAAGTGAGCAAAATTTCAAGGATCCAGATTTCAATTCAACCTGTAAAGAACTTTCTAACAATTGGAGCAGTATTTTAATGGACTACGCTATCCCTTCGAAGGAATTTATATTGAGGCCTCTTAGTGAAGTTGGAGGGATTTTTGCATTGCTGCTCAGAATGTCATGTGGTCCATACATTCTTCTTATTTTTCCTGGAGATTTAAATTTTCATGATTTTTCTTTTTTTTACCACAATTTAACTTCTGGAATCATATTTCCTATCAATTAAAAACACATTACACTACCAGAAAACTCCATGAATAAAATGTAGACTCCTTCCATTTTTATTCATCAAATATTTTATGTACCTATCTGATCTATTCACAGGTGTAGGAGGGTGACTGATCCCTTAATTTTTGTGTGTGTGGTAAGAACAATTACCATGAAATCTCCCCTATTTACAGATCTTTTCAGTGTATATTACAGTAATACCAACTTTAGGCACAATGCTGTTCAACAGATCTCTAGAAATTAATTATCTCATGTAACTGAAACTTTATACCCACTTCCTTCTCTTCCTCCTTCTAGCCAGCCCCTGGCAAGCACCATTCTACTCTCTGATTTTGCATGTTTAGATAGCTCTTAGAAGTAGTATCATGTAGCATTTGTTCCTCTCTGTTTGCTTTATTTCCCTTAGCCTAGGTTAATTGGCCTTGTTGTGGATGGTGGGATTTCCTTCTTTTTTAAGGCAGAATAATATTTCATTGTAGGTATTATACCACATTTTCTTGATCCATTCGTCTTTCTATAGCCTTGTGGGTTGTTTTTATCTCCTGGTTGTTGTAAATGATGCTGCAGTGAGCATAAGGGTGCAAATAATTCTCTGGGATCCTGGTTTCTACACGTTCTTTGCTAGTAGTTTCCACCAAGAGAAGGAGCCTGTGCCAGGTTGCAAATTGATTCATTGCTTCTTTTAAAGTAAAGACCTGCTATGGAAAGGAAAGTTCAGCAGACCTAAGCAAAGTATTAAGTGACATTTTTGAGTATTTTGATTGTTGCTGCAATGGAAGGAATTCATCCATGAAATAATCATAGGGACTTTTCACGAGTAATCAAATTTAGATATAAAATATATCTTCTATATACAATAATATAAAATCTATAATAAACACTAAAATAATATAAACATCTATAGATACAAAAGACATCCTCTAAATTGAATGTCCTTCTTACCCTAAGATTTCTATTTCCCTAACTGAAACTATTTTTGAAAGCCACACATCACATGAGTGTGAAGTTGCACCCAAAAAAAAAGATTAGTGCTATTCCCTAGAAATTGTTGTGAGGAATCTATTATTTGGATATGCCCTAGGCAGAGACGTTAGGTTGAATGAAATATATATATATACACACATATATATATGCTAGTATTTTAAAAATATAGATTCTGTTACGATTATAAAATAAGAATTCATTTTATTTCTTTGTTTCAAGTTTTTAATTAAGTTCTCATTTGTTAACATACAGTGTGGTGTTAGTTTCAGAAGAATTTATTTTAAGGTGCCACTGAATTAAAAATAATTCTCCCTTATTGTGTATTTTCCCAAGTATATATGCTAAAAGTACCTTCTCTATTATGTAGAAGTCCAAAACACATTTCATGTGGTAAGTGTCTTTACATTAATACATTGCTAATCTTACAAGGCCTCTGTGTACAGCTGTATAGTTTGCACACTGCAAAAAGCATGGGATAAGGGAGCTATCGGAAGCTGAACTCCAGCTCCCATGTGGTTATCCAGCCATGAGTCCTGGCAGTGAAACTCTGTCAGGTCAAGGGTTACCCACAATCCCAACTGGCCAGGAGCTGCCATATGCACTAGCTTCAGCCTTGGAATCTTGCCTATAGAACTGTAGGTTGGAAACAGATGAAACAGTGAATCCATTTTCACATCTCTTCTTTTCTCCTTGTTTTCAAGGCGAAAGAGCCATGTAATCATGCCAGCATCCTGACCAAGCCTGACCCAAGAACCTTCTGGACTAATGATGATTCAGGTATTATTGGAAAAATACACTCTCACCCTGGGATGTACAGGAAGCATTTGTAGTAAAGCAGTACGCAGAGGCAAGGTTTGGGGGGAAACTGTGTTTTGCTTATTTGTTTGTTTGTTTGTTTATACCTAGTCTAACACTTGACTATACTTCACAATCAATTATATATATATATATATATATATATATATATATATATATATATTATATGTACACAGGTACATGTATATAAAATACAAGTCCCTTAATTTTATCTTATGTTTTAGTATGTAAAGCATATATATGATCAGGCATAACTTTATAGAGTGTGAAGTATCTTCAGGCATTAGGGGCAACAGAGGAATGAGTCTCTTTCCTGGACTGGAGGACGGAGGTAAAGGATAAGGTGGCCAAATACTGGAAGTTTCTCTTCTAGAGGAAGAAGTAGATTAAAAAACCCAGGGGGAGTCACACTTGAGAATACTTAGCGGAGGGTAGGCATGACTTCTATCCAGGGGTATAAACCTAGTCAGAATCAGAAGAATGTCACTTTGTGAAATCAGAGAGAATTTGCTTCAGGTTGTGTAATTAAAAATCACTCTCAGAAAAAGAGTATGGTATGGAAATGCAAGGCATTTTTTTCCTTTATTCACAGCTGAGACACAAGGCCTAATTGTGAGAGGTAAAGATCCAACTACAAATAAAAAGAGAAAGTTAAGCCAAAGGAGCTAAAATATCTAAGAGAGTGTTACCAGAGCTTTCACCTTTTCTAATTAAAATAGGATCTAATTCAATAGAGAGCAGTAGTAGAGTAGGAGAGATAATACCTCATATTTGTATTAGGCCTCACGGCTTTATGAAGCTCATTCACAAGAATTCATGTGTTTTTGGCAACCCTGTGAAACAGGAGGGGCAGCCTATCCACCTGTCCCTGTGTGAGAGATAAAAATCAGACCCTGAAAGAGGCTGGCTGACAGAGCTAATGCTCATGACCAGAAAATACCAGAGCTGGGAGTAGGTCGGAGAGCCTGCTGGCCCAGTTCTATAACATGCTTCCTCAGAAGAAGCTGTCTTATGAGAACCAACGTGGGCTAAGTCCCTGCTTTAATCTTTCCTTTATAAAAGAGAGTCAGAGACTATGCCCATTAGCAGAAGCTGGAGGGGAGCCTAAGAAGGAAGTACAAAACCCTCTCATGCCTTTTTTCAAAGACAAGTCTTAGAGTCTAAACTTACTATCAATTTCCTCTGTCAAAAAAAATGATTGTCTTGTTTTCTGCCTTTTGAACAGAGATGAAAAGCATGAAAGTGAATTGGCCTATTTATGCTATCATTTTGGTCCATTAGTAATACAAGCACAGAATAAACAAGCCATCCACTGGCTAATGCCACTAAGACCCGCCGCACATGTGTTGTAAAGAAGCTATGTAGAACAAGACATCACAATTAAATAATAAAAATGGTTCCTAAAATTATGTAGAGGCTGGAATAGGAAGGAAATCTGTACAGAAAATAGTGTTCAGGCACTTTCTGGAGCTGGAAAAATTATGCTACAAGAAAAACTAATGCAAGTGAAGGGCTGCCTGGGTAGCTCTGTCGGTTCAGGTCATGATCTCAGGGGTCCTGGGATCGAGTTCCACATCAGGCTCCCTGCTCAGCGGTATGTCTGCTTCTCCCTCTCCCTCTCCCTCTCCTCTGCCCTTCCTGCCTTGCTCGTGTTCTCTCTCTCTCTCTCTCTTCTCTCAAATAAATAAATAAAATCTTGAAAAAAAGAAAAAAAGAGAGAAACTAATGCAGAACATATAAAGAAATAGCAATAGAAATACTTCAAATCTACACATTTAAAAAACTTTTTTAAAAATTATTTTTGTGTCATCAGTGGGGGTACAAAGATACCATGTTCCCTCTGAGGTGGCTCATCTAGCAAAGAGCTTTTCCAGTAACCAAGTCCAAGACTAGGGTTTATGTCTAGTGATTTTGGAGGGAAGGGAGAGGGGTTCACTGTTCAGTCAAATCCCAACACAAGGATATTAAGATCTCTAACTATGGGGTGGAATTATCTTTAATTTTTTAATTAAAATTATCTTTAATTTAAATTATCTTTAATTCAATCAATTTTCATCTCATATATTTCAAAGCTCTGATACTAAGCCATAAATTTTTATAAGTTATAGTTTTCGGATGAATTGATCATATCCCACTTTATCTCTGGTAAAAGGTTTTGTTAAAAGTCTGGCGTTTTTATTTTTTTTGTTTTTTTCCTGATATTAATATAGCCAAGCCAGCCTTCTCAAGCCTAATCTTCACATGGTATATCTTTACTATCCATATACTTTCAACTTACCTGTCTGTGTCTTACAGTTAAAGTGCTTCTCATATACACGTCTTATAGTTAGGTTTTCCTTTTAAATCCTATCTGAAAATCTGTGGGGTTTTTGTTGTTGTTGTTGTTGTTGTTATTTGGAATGTTTATATCTATACCTATGTATAGCTATACAATGGGATATTATTCAGTCATTAAAAAGAATATGTATACCGCATCATTTTTATCCATCCATCTAGGGATGGACACTTAGGTTGCTTCCATATCCTGGTTATCATAAATAATGCTGCAATAAACATTTTATGAATGCCTATATCTTTTCAAGCAAGTGTTTGTGTTTTCTTTGGTAAATATCTAGTAGTGGAATTACTGAATTGAATGGTATTTTTATTTTAAGTTTTTTGAGGAATCTTCATACTGTTTCCAGAGTGGCTGCACCAGTTTGCATTCCCACCAACAGTTCAAGAGGGTTCCTTTTTCTCCACATCCTCATCAAGGCTCATTATTTCTTGTGTTTTGATTTTATCCACCCTGACAGATGTAAGGTGATTGCAGTTTTCCTTTGTATTTTCGCATGATGATTAGTGATGTTGACTATCTTTTCAAGTGTCTGTTGGCCATCTCTAGTTCTTCTTTGGAAAAATGTCTATTCAAGTTCTCTGTCCATTTTTAAATCATATCATTCAGTTTTTTGGTGTTGAGTTGTGTAAGTATTTTGGATACTAACCTTTTATCAGATATGTTATTTCACATATCTTCTCCCACTTCGTTGTTATGTTGATGGCTTCCTATGCTGTGCAAAAGCTTTTTATTTTGGTTTAGTCCTAATAGTTTATTTTTGGTTTTGTTTCCCTTGCCTCTAGAGACATTGATAATATTGCTAAGGCTGATGTCCAAGAGATTCTGCCCCTGTTTTCTTTAAGGAGTTTTACGGTTTCAGGTCTCACATTTAGCTTCCATAAGTTCCATAAAAATTTTAGGATTAGTTGGTCTGGTTCTGTGAAAAATACTGTTGGTATTTTGACAGGAACTGTATTGGATCTATGTATTGCTTGGTGTAGGAGGGACATTCTGATGATATTAATTCTTCTAATCCATAAGTTCAAAATACCTTAATATAATATGTCACCTTCCACTGCCTGCTTTAATTTTTTTAATCTTTGGTTTTTGTCCGTTTGACTCTGATGTGTCTTAACTAGAGTCTGTGTTCTTTAAGATGTAGACCCCTCAGGTTTATGAATTTAAACATCCTTCTTGTCTATTAGTAGATTTCTTAGAATTTGAATCTGAAGGATGCAATGATTTCTGCTGTGGATTCTACACTGCCCCGTGTCCTTTGTTCTTCGGGATATCAGGATTTCAACTAAAACTTTTCCTAAATGCCTTCAATTCTATTAAGTGTAAACACCAACTAAAGCAGTTTTAGCCATCCTCTGCAACATGCAAACATGTGAGCCTATACATGGTCCTTTGCAAAGGCAGTGTTCTAGTCACAGCAAGAATTTTGTTATGGGAACTTTTACCACCTCCTGAAATAATTGTGATATCATTCCATCATTTCCTACAGCAAATATATTACAGTGAATGGCATATTTCCATTCAAAGCTAGTCATCATCAGAGTATTTTACTTATTTGACTTAATGTATAGTCCCTAGATACACAGTTTAAGTAGAGTTAACTATTAGGGGTAATTAGTCCACACTGATAGAAAGAGATGCCAAATTTTAAAATTATTTTGTTTTGAAATAAAGGTTTACTGAGGGTCAGCGCACCCTGAAATCTGGTGGGATTGTCTGGATATTTCATACTCACCGTCTTTTTGCATGACTATCGGAAGCCAGGACCGGCTCGCTCAGTTGCCTCGCACAGCTATGGTAGCTGGAGAAACAAAAGTAATTTTAAAAAAGTTTTTTTGAACATAATATAGAAGTGGCATCTCATCATGGGAAAGAAATGGAAAATAGAGAAAGGAAGAAAATTAATCACGCGTAATCCTCCCGCCCACGTTTGTTTTCATTGGACTGGACTCGCGCACATTCCCAGCATTTGTCCTGACAATAGGCAAACAGGCTACACAAGTTTAGGCTCTTTCTTATTTTCTTTGTTTTTAGGCTTTGAAACTCGAGTTGTTTTTTTGCACACCTTTGTTTCTCAATTGCTGGTCCTGCAGTGGCCTGTAACGTTCTCTTACATTAGAATATCAAGGTAAGATGAGTTCTCCACTCTTTCAAAATGGGCATTTTTCCCAGTCCTCATACTGGCTACACAGATAATGCTCTTTGCTTAGAGGAAGTCGGATAATGAAGTGGTTAAACAATAAGGTTTCTTTTTGCAAAGGCCATGATTTTAACTGGGCACTTGATTTGCCAGGTGCGAAAATGGAACCCTCTGATATTCTCTCTGGGCTTTGATTTAAAGTCACCTTTTCACAAGAAAATGTAATTTTTCCCTTGGGATGTTCAAAATGTCTCTATTTCTTTCAAGCTAAAAATTAAAGACCAAGAAATCATTATTGTGAAAATTTTTTCCAGAGGGAAGAAGAAATGATTTTTTTCTTCTGTTTTTCAGGATTATTCTTTGTTTCTTTATATTTTCTAATGAGTCATTACATTTTAAAATTCAGCCCAAATTTCTGGGGATGTAGAAATCACCAAAAAGTGGCAGATTCATATGTATTCAGGAGCAGTAATAGTTTATGTACCAAATGTAGAAACAAAATGATTCACAGTTTAAAAACATATGGACTACAGAAATATTTCAGTATTTCAGAGAATACGTAAAATTAGATCATTGAATTAATATAAGGAGAGGGAGGACTTCATTACATAGATTTTAAAAAGTGAAAAAACATAATTTTTAGACTTTTTTTCTTAAAAAGCAAAATGGTCTCATATTTATATCTAGAAAACAGTTGCTTCACCCCTCAAAGTATGGCATTATCTAACAAAACAGAAAAATGTGATACAAGTTAAACAGGATCTGCTTACACGGAAACTTTCTATCTGATACATGCTAGCCAGTGTAGACTTTGCCTCTTGCCATTGAAGATAAACCATTTGGTAAAAATCTATGGATATGTGAAAATCCTGTAAGTGGATTAACCTTATTTACTCAGGTTCTAACCACAGAAAGGTAGCTATCTCAGTAGTAAGGTCATCATACCCAGAGTGAGGAATTCCAGAGTTACCTAAAGCCATCAATGGCACCAGAGCAGAGCTAGGCTTTGGAAGGACCAAGAACACAATCATAAGGACTTTGCACTTGATGGGGTTTGGACTGACCCTATTTCTGCAACTCAAATGTTTCAAAATCCCAGACTTGGTATTAATTTCCTCTATCATAGATTGGGTAGCCATAATCATCCTGGGTTTCCTGAACCACATCTCTTTCAGTCAATTGGGCCCACTCACATGACAGCTAACCAGCAAGCCCTTTGGCCAGGCTTTCCAGTGAGCATGTGCAGAGCAACAGGAAATGGCTCAGCAGTTCACCTTCCGGTGTGGTTGTTGCTGAGCTCCTGAGAAGGGCCCCCGGAGTTGGCCACCAACCTCAGTGCTTGTTACCCGGTGTGACTTGGACAAACGGTTTCACCCTTCTGTACTTCCCCTTCTTTCACCTGCAAAAAATGGGATATTTATAGTAGATCACAGAGTTTTGTGAGGGTTTAAGGAAAGAATGCAGGTAAATGTACTCAGAACTATATCCAGCATATAGCTTGGGGTCAACTTATGTTAGCTCTTCTTACTTGTAGAAAGAATGATGTCATTTAGACACATCTGAACACAGATAGCCCTGCTCTATTTAGGGCTTACAAACCATGGGTTGAAAGAATATATTTTATTTTGTCATTGCTGTTACTGTCTCTTACTTCACTGGACCTATAGCTTGTTTTTTTCTTTCTGGACCACAAAGTGCATTATTCACTGTCAACCGTTATCTGGTTCCCCAGACACAAGACTGATAAGTTTCCTGAAAATAGACATATGGCTGGACATAAAATCCTCAAATTGGAAAGAACCTTAGACATGGCCTAGTCATTTAGATAAAATATCACCTTCTTCAGCAAGGATCTGTTAAGCAAAAAACACTTCATTTTCACATGACTTTAACCTTTTCCCATGCTTTAGAGGGTTCCAAGTTCAAGGACGAGTTATTTATTCCAGTGAGTAGCAGAGTATCATTTCAGAACTCCTCTGTTTAGAGTCTGCTCATCTAGCATTTAAGCCATAGTTTGATGGCAAAAGTTTATCAAACCCAATCCTCCTGATTGTCCTGCTTCCAAATGTGTGCATATGTGACTGTAGACTCAGGTCAGCTCAGCACAGAGAAGCCCCTTCCTCTCCCTCAGACTGTGGAAATTATGAGTTTAGCTTTCTGAAGCTTTACAGTTGGAGCAAAATCTGTTTCTGCCTTTGTTGAACTCACAATTGTCTCTTCGTCTGTGTGATGACCAAAATTGCTTGTTATTGTTGCTGTTTTACCCAAGGCTGAACTAACAGTGTTTCACAATGGCTGATTTTTCTGATTCCAGAATTCTTTTTAAATGTGGTTCACACACTACTTCCTTGTGCCTATTTTATCCAGATCATTCATTTAATGTCTAAGATCTTTGATTTTCATGTTACTATTTTATTAAGGGCATTTTATTATGGCTAAAAATAGTACCAGAAAATTTTCTCCCTTAAACAATGCGAGTAAAGTACATTAAATTCAACTTCATAGCTTTCACAGTTACTTTCTCACATTTTAATGGATATTTTGCTTTATTAGTTTACTTCAGACTAATCAGACAGATTTTTTAAATGTAGTGGATTTGGGTTGCAGCTGATGTGAAGATGTCCTAATGTAGTTTATTATTTTAAATATGCTGAAATAGTCTGCCTCTAATAGCTTTGCTTTTGCCCAAGAAGAGGTGTAATACATGAGACAATATTTCAGGAGGTTATATGCTATCATAGGAAAAGCCAATGAAAAAAGGGCTTGGGATTGTTGTCTTAATAACAGAAGCATTTTATTTAGTTAAATATAAACATAGTTTTCAAAATTCGAAGAAAAATTACTTTTCAATTTTATAATTGTACCTTATAAAGAGAACGGGTCAGTGACTGATAATGCAAAATAAAAATAGTACCAGAAATATCTCAGGGATGAAAGGGCCCATGAAAAGGGATAGAAAGGGGGGTATTGGGAATGGAGCGGGGGGATGCACGGTGGCAGGAGGAGCATGGGGATATGGCGAAGTATACATACCCAGGATGCTCAGACTGAAAACAGAATTGGAATTTAGGTCAGGGAGCCTCCAGCAAGTCCATCTGTAAAATGGAGAGATAGTGGAAGTAAATCAACTCTAAGTTGCTTTCTTATTCAGAAACTCTTATTTGTTGAAGACTCCAATTGATAGTGAAAATGAGGTCAGGGAAAAAAAAAAATAGCTCAGTGTGAGTTGGGGCCTTTGCACAGACTTCAGTGAACAGTGTAGCCCTAGGGGCCCAGCTTTCCCTCCTCTAAAATATGTGGCACTGGGTGTTGTATGTAAGTGAAAAATCACTGAAATTATACTCCTGAAACCAGTATTGTACTGCATGTTAGCTAAAATTTAAATTAAAAAAAAAAAAAAAAAAGGAAAGAAATACGTGGTGATCAGCATTTCCACTGATTAAAATTTTGGTCCTTAGAGAAAAATTTTATGGGAATAGTTCATCTGCGCTGTTCTTGTAGGTATAACATTACATATAACACTTGCCTTTTCTAATTGTCTTCCCATCCCTCACCTCATCTGATCCTTCCAACTGCCCTGTGGGATTAACAAAATGGGTGTTAACCCAGAGGATCCTTGAAGAAGTTAAGTGTTTTGCCCAGAGCTAAATGTTGAGTCATAAATACTAAAAGACAGAACTGTTATCAGATCTGGAAACTCGTCCAGCTCTCCTGCTACAACTTCATGAAGGTACGAAGGGAACTTTGTAATGAAAGTCACTTGAATGTGGACACAATGTTTGAGGAAAGGACAGAAAGTCAAGAATGAGATTCAGACTGAGATGTGGTCTTGCCACAGGTTGGGGGAGCTGACAAAAGGAAGAAATTAAAGTAAGTTTGGGCTTTGTCTTATAGGAGGGAGGTATAATGTTTCCCTTCCTACCCAGCACTCTGCTGGGTTCTATGAGGAAAAGGAGCAACGGTTTTCCCCTTATACGTTCAGGTAGATAAACCGGACAGACACCTGTAGGATATGAACAATATAATGTAAATCCAAGTTAAAATAATTATAGCTGCCTAGGGATATGTGAAGGACTATAATTTGGAACAGAAGGTAAGGCAGATTATTTCACTGGTGTAAAGCAGATCTTTCAGTGTCAGAAAAACCTAGATTTGCATTCTGGTTTTACCTTTTCTAGCTATGTTGTATCACACAGCTAATGCTAACCCCTTTAAGCCTCAGGTCTTAAGAACATAGAGGGGGTAGTAAGTTCTTCATATGCTTCTTGGGAGGATCAAATGTGAAATTGCATTAAAAAAAACCAAAAAACAAAAAACAAAAACAAAAAAAAAACCAGAACACTAAAATATAGTGCCTGCCACTCAGAGTAGTCATTCAATGTTAGCTATTGTAATAGATGTTCTATAGGACTTACAGAGAGGAACACGTTCATTTCTGCTTATCCACATGCCCCTGGTAACACCAGGTATGCTGGAGTTAGAACAAGTAGAGGAGCTAGTCCTTTAAAAAAAAAAAAACTCCATAAAAATAAATAAATAAATAAATAAAATTAAAGTTAAAAAAAAAAAAACAACTCCATGAGGATATTTGAACATGGCTTATAAAATAACTCTATTAATTGATGTCGGTTGACCACGGTAGGGATCGCCTTGGAAGTAGAGTGATTCCAGTGGAAAAAATAAAGAAACAAGAAACAAGCTCGAGAAATGGGTTAGCAGGAACATTGTAGGGAGGTTCATAGCTCCTAAGGGCCTTTTCACACTGATAGAATCTGATCATGATTCTATGAGTACCAGGAAGTGGGAACAGCAGTGCTGGTCAAATAAAAGCCCTACGTTTCCCATTAATACCATAGTTTCAAACACTAAAACAAAGAGAAAAAGAGAATTTCGCATGGGGGCTGTGAAAGGTCCTCCACACACATGAGCACATGACTACAAGAGAACGAAGGTAAGTCGTGGTTGGGTTATTTTTAGAAATGTCAGGGAGTCTGCAATGATCTAGCTGCATGACTTTATCCCATCTCTTTGTGAGACAGATTATCCGAAAGTAGTCAAAATCAGAAAGGGTGGCTCTGGGAAGAACAATAATTGGCTTATGTGGGATAGATAAGATGTCAGATCCCCAGTTCATGTTCTAACAAGGCTTCCTGTGTTAGATAGTCTTATTTCTGGAAGTAACCTACCTAGGTCTTGTATGTGTGTTCTTTGTTCTTCTTTGATATCTTGATGTAAATGCATTTTTTAAAACATTCAAGTTTTAGTATTTTTATAATATGAATGTCATACACAATGTAGATTCTGTATCACATACAAATACATATAACATAATGCTAACCCTGTATAACTGTTATAAGAAAAAATATGGGGAAAAAATTACAGCCCTGACAGACCTTATAAGATCCGCATTAACCTTACAGAAACTGATAATCCTAAAGAAAATGAAAATCCTGAGAAAAGTAGACAGGAAGTGGGAAGAAATAAGAAGGAGGCAGAGGAAGGTGGTAGCAGGGGCTTAGACAAGAACTGTGTGTGTTGGGCTCATTCCTGCCCTTTGGTTTTTGTTCCCATTGTAAAAGGAAAAGTCAGAAGGCAGTGGGCCATTAGTGATGCTTCCAAGACCAGCTTGGGGATGTAAAGGTACAGTATTTACAATGTGGTAAAGAAGAAAAACAATGCTTTTGCTCTTAAAAGGTAAACTCGAGGCTTATGAAACAGGACTTGACAAACTAGATTTATGTTGGTTATATAAAAAGATATATAAACAACACGATTTGAAGAATGAATTCCAAGCAGGTCTATCATGATGATCTATGCCTATGTTTTTTTGATTTTCAAGCAATATTTTATAAATTGTGAAACAGAACCCTTGTAGATACTGACAGTATTAGTCTTATCTCTTTGGAATACTCATTTGCTCTAAATGAGAGTAGAGTACAGTGGAATTTTAAATATAAAGCTTTATAAACAAATAACATTACAGCAACTTCTCTAAGTGGCCATATTGATTTAGAAAGTGAGACATTTTTCATGATACCTGTCATTTGTTCACATCTAATTTCTTCTCTGTGATGTTCCTGCAGTCTATACAAAGCTTCTTTTCTTTTTTTTTTTTTTAAAGATTTTATTTATATCTTTTGTGCAGTCGTGATTATGGAAAAAGCTTGGTGTTATCTACATACACACACACACACACACACACACACACACACACACATAACAGAAGCAGTTAATATATCTGAAAGTCTTAGCCAAACCATCAAATCATTCTTTTAGGACAACCAATCTTATTTGTTAAAATAATTCTGTAATCACAGCTCAAAAACAAATAGTACTATCAAAAGTGTCTGAGGGTATAACCCCATACGCTCTTAGAAAATTTGGCAATGACAACTAATCATGGTTCTGATCCAGGATATAATAATAAAAAACAAAAATAAATTACTCCCATTAACTCGCCTAGAATAAATATCTGCCATTGCAATGTGTTACTTAAGTGAAGGATCATGGCTTTTAATATGCTCCTTAGGGTTTTAAAGAGGAGTAAGTAGGAGAATTTATGGTGGGCCCAGCAGAGAGACTTACTCATTAAATATGTCCAACACTTACTGTACATTGATAATGTGCAAGGCATATGTTAGGAAATGAGGGAAGACAAGTGCACAAAATAATCCTCCTTTTTTCATGTCTCTAATTACTAGAAAAGTACAGACATGTGCACAGATTCCTACCAACCCTGCTCAGCTGAGGGGGTCTCTACTAGTGGGGATGAGACCATGGAGTTACTGGTGGTCTTCAAGGTTGGGGACAAGCTTCAAAACTTCCCAGTAAGATCTGTGGAAAATGAAGGCCTGCTCTATCTTCCAACATTCTAGGAATAACCAACCATGGAGGCATAATGGACGCCTCCCTACGTCACGGATATCAAGAAGCAACATTTTCTTGGGGCTTTTTGAAGCATCAGAAGGACTCAGGTGCCATATTCTAGTACCCAGAGTGTTCAGCAACCTCAAATTGCCAAGTTGGGGTTCTGTTGTGTAAAACATAAAATATGTTTTAGGTGACCCTCTGAATTTTCCACAGAAAATTATCCAGTGCTAAGATAATGCCTTCCATACTTTGATTCGATATTTTTCAAATACATTAAGTGGGTGGTCAAATAGTATAGTTAGGGCATCACTAATATTTCTTCGAATTTTTGCTTAGTAAGCTGATGCAGTGCCCAATTTTCACAGGGTTACAAAGAATATTGTAAATTATTAGCTAAATGAAGAGTGGGAGGAAAAGAAAAACAACAAAACCCAAATATCAAAGCTAGCCAGGAATATTCTAAAAATAGTGAACTGTACTCCAATCTACTAAGTGCTAAGAAAGTGGCAAATGATGTAGAATTCTCAGGAAATAAAAATCCAAGCACTTAGTATCAAGTCAATGGGATAGTGCATTTCCAAATCTCTGTGTGAGATGAAGCTTGTGTGTGACCCCCTCGGGTTATAAATGACACTTCTGAGATAAGGACACTTCTAAACACAATCATGGACGCAGATAGCCGCAATCCCCATTCCTTTCTGGCACACTGTTGAAGGACAATGGTGAAGGAAATCCTTTCAGTGGTCAGAACTGAATAGCAGTTCACATGGCTGCTCATTTTGCTTGGAAGGAGAATTGGCCAGACATGTGATTACATATCCATTCATGGGAGAAGGCTAATGATTTGGCTGGATGCTCAGGCACTAAAAATGGGTGACAAGAAAGTCTGGGGAAGAGAAATGTAGATAAATTTCCCTGAATAGGCAAAAAATGTGAAGATGCTTGTGTTCCATGTGAATGACTTCCAAAGGTGACCTCAGCAGAAGAAGATTTTAATAATCAAGTGGATAGGATGGCCCATTCTGTGGATGTCAGTCAGCCTCTTTCCCAGCCACCCCTATCATCGCTAAATGGGCTAGTGAACAGAGTGGCAATGGTGGCCAAAATGGAGGTTATAGGTGGGCTCAGCAATGTGGACTTCCATTCACCAAGGCCAGCCTAACTACATCATGGCTGAGTACCCAGCCTGCCAGCAGCAGAGACCAATCCTGACTTCTCTGATGTCACACCATTCCCCAGGGTGATCAGCCAACTATCTGGCAGGCAGATTACATCCAAACCTCCCGTCATGGAAGGGACAGCCTCTTGTTCTTACCAGAGTATACACTTAATCCAGATACAGATTTGCCCTTCCTGCACACAATGCTTCTACCAAAATAATCATCCGTGGACTTACATAATGCCTTATCCATCATCATGGTATTCTACACAGCACTACTTCTGATCAAAGAACTAACTTCACGGTAAATGAAGTATGGCAGTAGGCCCTATGTTCATGGAATTCAATGGTCTTACCATATTCCCCAATACCCTGAGGTGACTGGCTTGATAGTGGAATGGCCTTTTAAAGACTCAGTTCTGGTCCCAGCTAAATGGTAACACTTTGCAGGGCTTGAGCAAGGTTTTCCAGGAGGCTATAAACGTAGTGAACCAATACATGTACTGGTCCTCCCATAGCTGGGGTTCATAGATCCAGAAGTCAAGGAGCAGAAATGGTAGTGACACTACTCACAATTAGCCCTAGTGACCTCCTGGCAACATTTTTGTTTCTCGTCTTCCCAACTTTATGCTATGCTGGCCTAAAATCTTGGTTCCAAAGGGAGTAATGCTTCCACTGGGAGACACAGTAATGATTTCATTGAATTGGAACTTAAGACTGCCACTCAGCTACTTTGGGCTCTTTATGCCCCTAAATCAGCAGGCAAAGAAGGGAGGTACTATGGTGGCTGAGATGATTGGCCCTCATGACCAAGGAGAAATTACATTGTCACTGCATAATGGAGGTAAGGAAGAGTATGTTTGGAATATAGGAGATCCTTCTAGGAGTCTCTTACTGTTACCACACTCTTTGATTAAATTTCACTGGAAAACTTCAACAACCCAGTGCAGACAGGACTACTAATGGCTCAGACCCTGTTGGGAAGGAAGGTTTGCATCACCTTATTAGGCAAAGAACCACAACCAGTTGAGATGCTTGCTAAAGACAAATAGGTAGTAGACTAAAATAGTTATAAATACCAGTTGTGACCCCATGACCAATTACAGAAACAAGGACTGTGATTCTCATGAATATTTCCTCCTTATTTGTTATGAATATGTTTGTGATTGTGTATGTAAATCCCTTTGTTTTCCTCCCTCTCTTATCCCATTATCATGTAACATAAGATTCATTGACTTTATATCACAGTATTTAAGAATTGTGAACTTCATATCACAGTATTTAACTTATAGGATATCAAAAAGAATAAACATCCCATAGGAACTTCACATCCTCTTCTGGGGAAAAGGTTATTAGGTTTTCAGTTAAATGCAGGATAGTTGTTCCATATTAGGTGAAAGTATTGACCTTATTATAGTCTTTGTATGAAGATTAAATATAATTTAAGAAGATGCATATGTGTGCCAAATTCACAGGAAATGAGCTTGTGGTAGTTAATTTTATGTATCTACTTGGCCAGGCCACAGTGCTTAGATATTTGGTGACACATTATCTTAGATGTTTCTACAAGAGTATTTTCTCTATGAGGTTAACACTTAAATCAGTGAACTTTGAGTAAAGCAGATTGTCCTCCATGATGTGGGTGAGCTTTATCCCAACAGCTGAATGGCAGAAGGCTTTAACAGGACAAAAACTGACCTCCCTTGAGCAAGAAGGAATTCGATCAGCAGATGACCATCAGACTTGAGCTGCGACATTACTTCTTTCCTGGGTCTGTAGCCAACCAGTCCACCCTATAGATTTTGGACTTGACAGCCTCTATAATTACATGAACCAATTAAAAAAAAAAATCTTTCTCCCTGTCTCTCTCTGCACACACACACACACACACACACACACACACACACATACACACATACACGTAATAATATGTACATTTATGTATATACATGTATATACATATGTAAACACACACTATTAGTTCTGTTTCTCTGGGGAATCCTGACTAACATACATGGAGGTCCATATAATCACAGTGATCCAAAAATGCAGTTGCTCACCGACCTGCTCCTTGTACATGCACATGGTCATTCTGCTATGACACACTAGGAGCACCTGGGTGACTCAGTTGGTTAAGTGTCTGCCTGCAGCTCAGGTTATGATCCCAGGACCATGAGATCAAGTCCCACAGCGAGCTTTCTGCTCAGGGGGGAGCCTGCTTCTCCCTCTTCTCCCCACTCATGCTCTCTTGTGTGCTGTCTCTGTGGCTATCTCTGTCTCTGTCTCTCTCTCAAATAAATAAATTTAAAAAGTAAAAATAAATAAAATAAAACAACATACTAGATGCTGCACAACAGGGACCCTTTTATCAAGGCCCTACCATTGTGTAGCAAAGAATATTTTTAAAAGAAAATAAAGTAGGAGTGTTTTGTAATAAATGTTCATTCAGGGAAATGTTCATCTTGGGGAATCATTGTTAGTTTAATGACAGAAATCAAAGAGGCTATGTCAGCCTGCTTTTCTATAAACCAAATTCATATGGTATCATTAATGAGGAGGGTTTTCCCTACCTTTATTCCTATGTATCTACAAATACACTGGGACATCTTGCTACCATCATCTACTGAAGGCACATCTGCTTTCACAGATTCTGCAGGGCAATCATTGAAAGCTGGTCAGAGACTTTGAGAGAGAGCGCCAATTGCACCACTCTGGGAAAGATAGTTTGCTATTTCTTTAAACTTTAAAAAAGCACAGTTCTCCTTAGTCAACTACCAACATTTTACGAATGTGATCATTGCACACCTGCAAAACTGGGGAAGTTCATAAAAGGAACAGGCCAGAGTGCCTTCAGCAGAAAGCAGAAGTATCATGGAACCTAATGGATTCTCACTTTAAAATTCTTAATAGCAAAGAATTGGGGTAGGCAATGGAAAATTTAGGGAGCAAGTTTGAAAGGGGAGAAAAAAGAGGATACATTTTTCTGACCTGTTGGAAGATTATCTGTCATTCTTGGAATAAGAGTCCAAATTGGCTTTTTACCAAGCTGGGCAGAGGAGAGCCTAGATGGCCACCCTCCCAATGGTTTGATTTCCTGGACTTGACAAAGTATCCATTGAATGTTATCTGTAAAAAAGAGTATGTATTACAGTTTTCTCAAAAAATGGTTATTCAATATGATTGTTCAGTGACCTCATTAGACCAAGGGAATAGCCTTGATTTCAAAATCTTCATTGTACATCATTCATAAAATTTAGTGCCTCAGTTTTCTGAAGTTGAGTAGCATAATATGTAATATGTAACAAAATGCCTGAACTCAAGAGTTTTTTGTTTGGTTTGATTTTTCTCTTGCTTTTCATAGTGAGTTGTAAAGGGATTGCTAAGAAAACGTACCCTTGATTATTAGGTAAAGGCAGGAAAATAAAATTTGTTTTTAAATTCTGTGCCCAGCAATATATCAGGGGCATACCACTAAGTCATTTCATTTATTAAGCACTTGGTTTGGGCCACACACTCTTCTGGGCACCAGAGATACTATGGAGAATAAAATAGATATTCCTGTCTTAGAGAGACTGCTTTCTAGTGCAAGGAGACAGACAATGAACTCACAAAAAATGCCAGATAATAAAACTAATATGCAGATAATTGAAATAGGGTGAATGACAAATGATGGCCAGCTGGTTAGTTTAGGTCCACTGTGTAAGTGATATTTACTCTAAGACCTAAACAGCAAGAAGGATCTAGCTATGGGAGCACCAGGAGGAAATCACCCCAGGGGGAGGGCATGGCATAGATAAGCTCCCAAAGACAGACACAAGGTTGGCTTTGCAAAAGGAAGAGAGCCAAGATGGCGCCAGCCTGGAGAGCAAAGGGAAGAGTGGAAAGGGGGAAGCAGAGTAGGGCCTGATTAAAGACCATAAGTCAGGCAAGAAACATGAATCTTGCCCAGGTGGTCTCATCTTCAAGGAACTCAACAGTCCAGAGAGGCACTTGAGATGTAAATAACTAAGCCACAAAATCCCTAACTAAGGCTATAGTGGGGGGCGGTAGGTAGAGAAGGGGAGGTTCCAAAGGATTAGACGCATGAGGTTGTTCTCGGAATTCAAGAATTTTCTTTTAGATTTATCTTTTTCTAGACAATCGCAGCTATAGGAGTACTTTCAGCTTAGTCCTCACTTGAAAATTTAAGTCTTCCAAATGGTTAAATTTGCCCAAGACTATATTCTAATGGCATTTGGGCATAGCTGGGCCTTAGAGAAAGTAGAAGTATCTGTAAGCTTACATTTGCTTTTGGGAAAACACTGTCCAATTTAGCCAAATACATATGGACCATGCCCTCCTGGAGTGTGGCAGTGTTGCCTATCTTGGGTATCTTTCTTAGAACCAGGACTAAGCACACCACCTGGCACAAAACAGTGCTCCATAGAGGTCTGAATGACTAAAACTAACAGGCCACACACACTTGGGTGGACCTGGTTCTTCTTTCCCTGACAAGTTGAATAACAGAGGAAAAACATCTTCTGTGCTAGCTAGCCTTCTCTGACCTGCTTTCAGTGACCCCACCCTCTCAATAGGCCCAAATGTACTTTCTATTGTCTCCCATACACCCTAAACAATTAAAAACTCTGCTGGGTTGGCTTTTAGCTTAGTCCCTGCTTTTTTTACTTAAACTTTAGCTTTGCTTGATAAATGAGTATTTATTCCCTTATCATGGCATTTAGTACTTTGATACAACCCATTCTGGAGCATTGTCTGTGGGGAGATCAAAAGAGGAGGGGGACATCTGAAGAACAAAATGAATTGTCTTTTCAGGCCTTTGATAGAAGTCCCATCATGCCGGCCTGTCCTTGGCCTAGCAGATTAAGTGGCCCATACGGTTCATGGGCTTAAAGCACAGTCCATAACCATTATTTTCTTGAGTTGTGGGAGCCATTTGTGTTGTATGATATGTTCTGTTTGTAGCTGTGATGTGTGCAGGGTGGGGGGGAGGAGCATGGACATGTCTTAGGCCCTGCATGAGATTCCAACCTGAATGAGGCCCTTACTAAATTCTCTATTTCAGTTACTTTTTGTAACTTATATGAAGTTAGCACCCCCATTATACAGGTCAGCAAGGCTCAGAGAATCCTTTGTTTAGGATCTCACAGGTCAAATGAGCCTCAGGGGTAGCCCACGAACAGGGACCACAAGGAGCCCCGCCTTCAGCAAGCTGCAGACATTCCAGAGCTTGCTAAGGGAGGTAACATAAAGGTATATGTAACTTCCACTCAGGATTGAAATTAAGAGGAAATTCCCTAAACTGTATTATATTCAAATGATCCCCGTCAACCTTCCACCAGCCATCCTATCACTGGTTTTCCCATTTCGGTTACCGTTAGATTTATCTTATTTTGTTCCGGCAATTTGTAGGCAGGGTTTACAGGAAAACAATCCTTGGTTGGGACGAGCTTCTGTTGCTGCTTGCTAGATAAATTATAGGGTCATAAATGGGAGAGATTTAGGGAGAGATTTATTCTGGGCAAATTAAAGCTTTCAGGTTTCCCTTCAGTCTGGCAAAAGCTGTCTGCCAAAAATCCAGGTTCCTTATTTACTCTTAGCACATGGTAAATGGAGTCGGGCTGAAAGAGAGCCCTTTATACTGTCTCCATGTAGGTTACAACTTTGATATGTGTGTCTCAGAAGGATCCAGCCTGGGAAGACTTTTCAAGCCTGTGCTGCCTGGGACCGACAGGGAAAGGGAGTGCAGGTGTGTATTCACCTGGGACAGAGTGAAGGAAGATGTTCTGAAGGCCAAAGCCAGCTGGATTTGCTTGTCTCAATGCCTGGCATTTTATCATTACAAATCAATATTTTTGAATTGACAGAGGCCTTTTAAAACACAAATGCCTGAGGCACCTGGATGGCTCAGGAGGTCAGAGGCTGCCTTCTGCTCCTGATGGCGATGGGGTGGGGCAGGGAGTCCTGGGATCTAAAGGGGTCTGGCTCCCTGATCAGCAGGGATCCTGCTTCTCCCTCTCCCCACCCCTGCTCATGCTCTCACTATCTCTCTCTTTCCTTAAAAAAAAAAAAAAAAAAAAAAAAAAAAAGATGGGGATAAGGTGGGTTTTCAGCCTGTGCTAGACCCCTTGGTTTGTTGTTAGCTAGATTACCATACCTCCCCTGTTGAGAGCTACCACCAGCCTCCTTTCCTGATTGAAATAAAAAACTTACTACCAGACCATGACCCTATCCCCCACCAGCTTTCCTGTGGTGTGACTTTCTAGGAGAGGGAGATACAGAACATTGGTGTCATTCCCTCCCTCTGTGAGATTGTTCTACCCTGTGCCAGATTATAGCTACCCTTGTCTAAACGCTCATCCATCCCCCAGCTATATGAATTTCCCATTCCAACTTCCAGCTTCTTCCCTTATATGTCTGTGCGTGTAAACTTGTTCATGTTTAATAAGCCAGGGGTATTTTTAAAAAAGCAAATATCCTTTGGAGGAGTAACAGTTGAGTTATCGATCACACGTTGGTTTGAATGAACTTTCCAAAACATACTGGAATGTGTCACCTTAAAAGCCTTGGTGGGGGAAAAAAAAAAAAAAAAGTAAAAGCCTTGGTGGGATAATTTTCCTTGTGGCTTTTAATCCTTTCTCAGTAGGGCTCAGTGTGCCTTTGTAGGTGACTTCCCACCTGTCCCCTCCCTGGGTGAGTGCTGTGCATCTGCATACCTCCTGCATCTAGCAGTGTCTGAAGCATAGTTCTGAAAGAATCTGTTGATGGATGGATGCACTCAAGCCATGCCTAGAGCTGTACCAGAAACAGAGATACCTGTACAAACTAATACTTGGCAGGCCTTTAAGTGAACACATTTTTAAAACATTGTTAATTCCATAAGTATGGAGATTGGAGAAGGAGAGGCAGTGAGAGGGACAGACAGATTTATGCCACTGGGATTTTTTTTTTTTTTTTTTCGTGTGAAAGTGCTGTTTTGGATGCCTGGGTGGCTCAGTCGGGTAAACATCTGCCTCCGGTTCAGGTCATGATCGCAGGATCCTAGGGTAGATCCCCACTTTCAGGCTCCTTGCTCAAGGGACTGCTTCTCCCTCTGCCTGCCACTCTTCCTGCTTGTGCTTTCTGTCAATTACATACATACATACATACATGTACGTACATACGTATGTACTTACATATGCACTGTTTTGTTCTCGCAGCAGTAGCAAGGACCCTGTGCATTTTGCTTGTGCGAGAGGTCCAAGTAAAGACCTTATTTCCAAATCATTCCAGAGATGCTACATGGCACCTCAGAGTTCGGTACTTGTGCTTTCTTCTGCCTAAAATGACATTCCTCTTTGGTCCCCAGCTGACCTTTCCAGGATCAGCCCAAATATTACACCTTTGTGGGAGACTTTCCTCAACAACTACACGTTTGCTGCTTTTCCCCAGTAGAAAATTCCCCTCTCTCTTCTCCTAAGGTAGATGGCTGGGACCCCTGTTTTAACACTCACCATATCCTCTCATAATTTCTGCATGTGATCCCCACTCAGAATGACAGCTTCTGTGAATCTCAAATAACGGGATTAGTCATATTTGTGTCCCTTGAGCTTAATATTCATACTTACTTAATAAATGCTTGTTAAATGCTTGCATGAACAAATGGAAGGAAGGGAGGCGGAGAGGGAAGGAGGGAGGAGGGGTGGACAGGAGGGAAGGAGGGGGAAAGCCAGGGAGAGAGGGGAGGAGAATCAGGTCAATACCTCCTGGGGCGATTAGCTGAGAGCAGGGCTTTGAGACAGCTGGCATTAGCAGGGAGGAGGGCGGAAGGCAATACTTCACAGTCTGCAGGACCACAGAGCTCAGGGGGGCTGTGGGTGGGAAGCGAAGCAGGAGAGGCACCGCAGCTCACTCCAGTGACGGAGAAGGGTTATAGGGAGGAGATAAATCTGATTTCAAAAGCAAGTTTCGCTACTTCACAATTTTACCTATCATCTGCTCAACTCGGAAGAAAAATAACAATTGCCTAATCATCAATAGCTGAAGAGTGCTGTTAGCACAACCCAAGGTCTCTCCACTAGACAGCCACATGTACGGTATGTCGCAAAACCCTATTCCAAGGTTCTTCCAGTGAAGAGCCCTGCTTTATGCAAAACCACAGTCTTGGGAAAGAAATAGGCCCTGCAGAAATAAAGCACGTGGTTTTGTGAGTTTTAATAACATTGAAACTTGCTATTCTGAAGTAATGTGTTTCTCTCATAGTTATCTCTTCAATCTCGTCCTTACCTTCTTTATGCCTGTCACTTTCAACAATTAAGAGCACGAAACATAGTAACCACTATAGGATCTGTGGTCTATAGACTCTTTAACTACCATTGCTGATTCCTTACTACAATAGCTCTTGTGAATAAGCTTATTTGCTATCATCTTTTTCTGTTTGATGAATACTGTAAAAAAAGGGGGGGGCGTGCATTTGGTGACAACCTTCAACAAAAACTGATGCATTTAGTTACTCTCTGGAGTAATAATTATGTTTTTTTGGTGCTACACTTTTTTTGGTGATGGTTCAGGAAAAGGATGCTATTAGCATCAATGAAAGAATCAGTCAAACTGTGCACATAATTGTTCTGAAATTTGGGGCCCTTTGGGCAATACAAAACAATTATATTGTCTTTACCAATGGAAAGTATTCTAACTAGGAACTGAAGACACTATAGAACTAACACACTTAAGAAGTAGTCAAAGAGCTAAGTCCTTATACAAATATTTTTGGGGACGCCTAGTGACTCAGTCGGTTAAGTGTCTGACTCTTGGTTTCTGTTCAGGTCATGAACTCAGGGTCATGGATGGAGCTCAGCTTTGGGCTTCCCGCTTAGAAGGGAGTTGGCCTGAGGATTCTCTCTCCCTTCCCCTCTGCCTCTACCTGCCCCCTTGTTTGTGCTCTCTCTCTCAAATAAATAAATCTTTAAAAAATATATTTTTCAAAATATTTGCTTTCGCATGTTGAGAAATACCAGGAATTTGTTTTCTGAGCCTGCGAATTAAAAAATGAAAAGGGTCCTATCTTCGTAAAGCTTTCAGGTTTCAGTATTTACAGTCCTTCCTTAAGGAAAATTAAAGTAGAAGAACTAAATGATTTTCTTAAGCATTAAAATATACATGCACTGGAAAATGATTTGTTTCCATGCAAACTTTATATCTTGGCGAATCATTTCCATTTGAGTGTTTTGATTGCAGTTTCCCCACTATGAGGCATAAATGAGATTACTGGCTTGGAGGAGTGGGGAGGTAATTAGCCTACCTCCTATCAAGCCATCTGTATTTTCTGTGACTGCATAAGGTGTTGTGGAGAAATTACCTGGAACTGATTAAACCTCAGGAGAAGTGGGGGAAATTCTGCATGCCAGAGTGGTTCTGCCAGAGAACACGATCGCCCTCTGGGTTGCACTTCCAAGCATAATTTGGTGACGCAACTCTGACCACTTCGCCACCAGGGAGTAAGAGGAAAGGGGCCGGATTCCTCCTTTAGGAAGACGACCTGGACCAAAGAAAGAGGCTGGCGACAGGAAGGAAGACCAGATCAAGCCTTTGAGTAGCGTCCACAGGGCTACCCAAAGCCCATACAGAGTTAACAGGCACGCGTCACACACCGTTCCCCGTCTCCCGCCCCAACTCCCCCTACCCCATCCACCCGCCGCTGTGTGTCACCTTCCTGTTCGGAAGTCTTAGTAGGTTGCTGGGACAGAACAGGGGGCGCCTGCTCCACCCTTCAGGTATCCGGTTGGAAGAAAAGCCAGTCTCAACAACTTGAGTCTCTACGTTAAATGATAAGTTTAGCAGACCTTCCGTCTCCAACTGCTGAACATTAGGGTAGGGGGAGGAAGGAGAACATCAGACGTTTCTTTTCTGTTCCAACCACAAATCATACGGTTGTGCCTCTTCTCTATTCCTCTTAGAGCCCTCTAACTTGAATTCCACGTTCCTTCTGGAATGCACGTGGCAGAGCGTCTTTGAAAATATGAAGGCTCTGCATGTGTTTTGAATTTTTTCTGGACTGATTTGTAATGATGATCAGTCAAGTAACATTTCTTGTGTGTCTTGCTGGGGGTGTAATAAAGTCAGGACGCTGAGGACTGTAATTTTCTGAGTGATGTTGCAATGGAGAGAATAAATGGCCTAGTGTTGAACTTTGCAGCTTGCTCCTTCCTGTATGTAAATTGCCTTCATATAAAGTGGGGTGCCTAACAGAGGACGGCTGCCTCTGACTCTTCTGCTCCCTGTCATCTCAGTTTTCAGCCTTATCAGGCACATAGCAGGGAGGCTGTTCCAACCATAACTGAGCTCTACCTCCAACCTCCAGAAAGTAATCCCCAACCTTCATATCCTAGGCAACCTGAAGAATGAAAGAGGAAGCTCTAAGATCCCCTTTGAAAGGTTTGTGTACTTTTATTACTTTAATTCAGAGGGAAGGGGTAAAAGGAAGATGCTTTAGAGGATCTGAGGTTTCTTGGCCTGGGGAAGGCACAAGAGGTGGGGATGCAGTGGGGGAGGGGTCTGATGGAAGTTTTCTCAGTTTCATACTTTAAGACCAAACAAGCAGAAATCTTGGTGCAGGCTGGTATTTCTTTGCAGTCTTTGCAAGATTTGCTCTCTTTTTTCTTTTTATTAAGTGCAATTAGCCAACCGATTAGGTTTTGATGTAGTGATCAGTGATTCACGGGTTGCCAGTGCAAATTTGCTGGCTTAAAACAGGGCTGCATGGTGTGGGAGCAGGAACCGGCTGGGCTAGTTGAAGTGGAACACGGAGTATGGGGGCCATCAGCAGTAACAAAGTCGTATTATATGAAGAATCCATGGAAGAGGAAGCAGGAATGGGCCAGTTACTGTGATTTGGAGTTTCCTAAACCCTGCCTGAGGTTGGAGCGTCAATTTCAGGCACCTGAGAAGTGCTTTTTTAGGTCGGTGCTGAGCAACACTTCCCAGCCACTCTCCAGGAGAGATGATGTGTGTTCCCTTCTCCCAGTCTGGAGCTGTTGTAACTGAGCAAACCAAGAAGCAGCTGAGGCTACAGATCATATTAGGGCAAATGAGGTGGTTGTGCCTGCAAAACAAATCCCTGCCCAGGACGAAAGAAAACCCGCTTCACAGGCTATTCTTGGTTTGACAGCTGGTGTTTCAGAGGGTGTCAGACCCAGTATGCAACTCCAAGATGGCAGGGCCCTTGACAGTCAGGGGTCACGGCAGGGCAGGCCACGGCAGACAGCACGGGCAAGCGCCAGGTACCGGCCCTGCAAACCTTGGTAACTTGCCGCCGTCTCTCGCTCTGGCCCAGTTGCTGTGCTCGTGGCTTCCCCGGCCAGCGCTGGCCCGAATCCTCGCGCCGCGGTCGGACTGCAGCGCCCAGGCATCTCCCAGCGGCGGGGTTACTGGAAGGCACCGCTCCGCCGCTCTACCGAGCCTCCCCCTCTCCTCCGCTTTCTGGAGCGCAGGCACCCGGCTAATCTTTCGCGAGTGCTCGCGTCCAGTTTATCGCAGATAAACTGGGACTCGAGAGAAAGAGCAAGGTGGTTAAACTGTAAGAAGACTCCCGGGTCAGCCCTGGAATAAACCGGAGAAGGGCCGGGGAAGACGAGGACAAACTGAGGGTTTTAAAGACAATGTAACGCGACCTCGCTACGTTGTCAGGTGGGGGAGCGGGAAAGGGGATGGGGAGTCGCCGGTGCCCGGGGTCACGCCAGGTCGGCGCCTAGCGCAGAGCCACCACTCCCCGAACTTGCCACTTCTTCACGTGTTCTTGGCGTGGCGGAGATTAAAGATGCAAGAGAAAAAAATTACATGCGGAACGGACAGAATGTTCTCAAAGATGGGGGGGGGGGGGTAAAAAGTGAAATGCAGATTGTACTTTTTTTTTTTCTTTAGTGCAGAGACGACTTTTATTTCCGCCCCCTCCCCTACACATTCCTGACCTCTCCCTCCCCCTTCCCTCTTTCTTTCCTTCCTTCCTCCGCTTCCAAGTTCTGGGATTTTGCAGCCTTGCTTGGCTTTGGCCAAAAGCACAAAAAAGGCGTTTTCGGAAGCAGCTCGGCCGTGCACAAGGGCCATTTGTTTGTTTTGGGTCTCGGGGCAGGAAATCTTGCCCGGCCTGAGTCACGGCGGCTCCTTCAAGGAAACGTCAGTGTTCTCCTGTCGCCCTCGCCCGCTGCGCGCCCGGCCGCCGCTGCCCATGGGGGAGATGCAGGGCGCGCTGGCCAGGGCCCGGCTCGAGTCTCTGCTTCGGCCCCGCCACAAAAAGAGGGCCGAGGCGCAGAAACGCAGCGAGTCCTTCCTGCTGACTGGCCTGGGTAAGCGCCGCGCCTGCCACGCGGGGACTGTTCCGCTCCGCCGCTAGTCGCTCGGCTCCCGCGAGTAGGAGCGGGGCCGGGGGGGGTGGGGGGTCCGGTGGGGTGGGGAGTGCGCGTTCTCAGGGTGAAGGAACTGAGGCCGGGAGAGAAGGCGGCAAAAGCGGGGGTCCCACCGGTTGTCCCGAACCCACGGTGACCCCGCAGATGAGAGCGCGCGGGGCTACCCTCGGCCGACGGACACCTCTGGCTGGTGGTGCACGGCCGCCGGGTCGGGGCTGATGAGGCTGCTGGGGAAGTTAGGGGAGAGGGCCGGCTCCGGGACCGGGAGGAAATCGGCAGTCAGGGTTTGACTAACTTAAGCGGGCACAGAGCCACCCGCTGGCGGAGCACCGGGCGAAAAGCGCCCTGTGCCGCGACTCTGATTTCCTAGCTGGGTGGAATAAATGAGAAAGGTGGAAAATTACCCCGGACTCTCCCTGCCCCCGCCCCCTCCGCCTGCGGTTTCCCTCTCCCTGCCGGGGAGCGGAGAGAGGCAGATAACAGTCCCGCGCCGGGCCTCCCGGGCAGTCCCTGCGCCCGCCGCCCCCGCCCCGAGCTCGCCCTCGGGCGGGGGGCCGAACCGCCCTCCACCGCCGGCCAAGGAGAAGCCTGCCTGGCGCCGCGGCCGCTGGAGGTGGGGCTTGGGGCGGGGACTGGGCGGGGCCTCTTCCGCATTGTCGCGTGGGCCCCGCCCCTGCGGCGGCTCAGGGCTTATAAAGCAGGCGGCGCGGCGCGCGGGCAGTGTTGGCTGAGCCGGTCTCCCGTCACCAACGTCTCGCTGCGCTCTCTCTGCGGAGATGACGGTGAAAACCGAGGCTGCTAGGGGCACCCTCACTTACTCCAGAATGAGGGGAATGGTAGCAATTCTCATCGGTGAGTGTAGGAATTTTACTGAACTTCTAGGACACGCGAAGAGGACATGTTTTTAGGGTCGCGCATCAGATTAGTTTGTGCGGCGTCGGACGTTATGAAGCCATCTAGACGTTTATTTATTTCTCCTCTCTTAATTCACAGCTTTCATGAAACAGAGGAGGATGGGCCTGAACGACTTTATTCAGAAGATTGCCAATAACTCCTATGCATGCAAACAGTAAGTTTTGGGAAGGATTGGGAGAAATAAAAATAAGTAGTAAAGTTTCATTTTACCAGCCCTAAAGACACAATCTCATCAGAAGGTTGATCAGGAAGCTGAAACCTTCCCAGAGGGTGGGAATCTTTTCTGTTTTAAGTCCCAATTGAAAACATTTTAGACGTTAAAACTAATGTGCTCATTTGGCCTGTCCTAGAGCTGAAAGATAAAGTTTCATGTTGGCTTAATTCACCCCCTGTTAACATGAAGAACAACCCTCATCCTTGTATTTAACTGGGTTTATTATTTTCTTTAACTGAGTTACTTCTTTGGGTGTTTTTAGTTGAAACGCTCCGAAGAGGCGGGGTGGGGGGCGGGGGAGCGGCAATTGAGCCCGAAACTTACTACTGGTGTTAGTGTGCCCCCTCGTGTCGAGTTAAAGAAGTTCTAAGTTGTTCCTTTCTCTGCAGCCCTGAAGTTCAGTCCATTTTGAAAATCTCCCAACCTCAGGAGCCTGAGCTTATGAATGCCAACCCTTCTCCTCCAGTAAGTATTCTCTCTTTGTGATGCTTCTGTAGAGGAATCTTGTAAATGAGTCAGTTAGTATTCCTACATCGATGGATTACAGTAGCATTTCTAGAAATTAGTATCAAGGCAGGAATGCCTAGTTAATGGCATAACAAGTGACATAAGCAGTTATTTAACTATTGAGTCAGTGAAGTGTTTTAAAAGGCCTATTGCCTAAAAGTCTTATCTGGGTACAACAATTGTGTACAATTTCCGTACTCTCATACAGTAGTCTTGGTTAAGTTTGGGAGAGGTGGTGATGACTTGCCTCAGTCATTTGCAGATATAACACCTTTTACATTGTCTGTCCTTTATCCTTGTCTTCCTTTGAAGCAAGGGTATTAAAAGAAAACGTTTTCTTTTACAGCCAAGTCCTTCTCAGCAAATCAACCTTGGCCCATCATCCAATCCTCATGCTAAACCATCTGACTTTCACTTCTTGAAAGTGATTGGAAAAGGCAGTTTTGGGAAGGTAATGTCAGATCTGAAGACCTAATGACTTCCAGTCTTTCATGCATTCATTTTACATTCTCCCTGGGTGTAGATAGCAAAATGATTTTTTTTTTTTAATTGACATTCCAGGTTCTTCTAGCAAGACACAAAGCAGAAGAAGCATTCTATGCAGTCAAAGTTTTACAGAAGAAAGCCATCCTGAAAAAGAAGGAGGTACGGAATGCACTGGATGGATTGGAGTTGGAGATAGACATTCATTTAATGGTTTTACCTTGGAATTCTGGTACCAAGTTGAAATTTGCCACTAAATCTTAATTGTCCTTTTTCTAGGAGAAACATATTATGTCGGAACGGAATGTTCTGCTGAAGAATGTGAAACACCCTTTCCTGGTGGGCCTCCACTTCTCTTTTCAGACTGCTGACAAATTGTACTTTGTCCTTGACTACATCAACGGTGGAGAGGTGAGTGGAAGGAATATGAGCTAACCTTTGAGTGTCTGGGCACAGCATTCTTGGTTTTAGTTGTAGAGGAAAGTTTTTCAATGATGGGGGGGAAAAGTTACCAGAATTAGCCTTTCCTTCAACCTGAAGGTTGCAAATAGTTAATAGACTATTTAAGGCCATTTCCTGCAATTGTCCCCTTTAGCTGTATATGTCGAGACTTAATTAAATGCATTGTTATCGAGCCTTGGCAACCCAGCCTAACTTTGTTCTGTCTCCTGCAGCTGTTCTACCATCTCCAGAGGGAACGTTGCTTCCTGGAACCGCGGGCTCGCTTCTATGCTGCTGAAATAGCCAGTGCCTTGGGTTACTTACACTCTCTGAACATCGTTTATAGGTGAGCTGGAGAGCTCTCAAGGTTACCTTTCCGGGTAGATAGGAGACTGAGCCCTAGCCTTCCACGGAGCCTTAAAATAAATTGTATATCTGTATAGCTCGGTCACCTAAAACCAGATCCCTTAACATGGGAGCTGCCTTGACTCCATGCCACCAGGAGCTAGCTGGCTAGGATTGTGCCTAATCCAGAATAGATTAGCAGAACAAGGACTCCCCTTTTTAAATTCACTATACAGCTACAGTGAATTGAAAATGCTTCTAAGTAACCCAAGCTATTATTTTCACAGAGGCTTTCTTATGAAATGAAATTAACTTACACAACTTTTTTGGTTTTTTACAGAGACTTAAAACCAGAGAATATTCTGCTGGATTCACAGGGACACATTGTCCTTACTGACTTTGGGCTCTGCAAGGAGAACATCGAACACAACGGCACGACATCCACCTTCTGTGGCACGCCCGAGGTAGGAGTGCTGTCCATTTGGTGTCCTGTCTGCCCCTTCCTGGGAGAGCCAAGTGCAAAAATAACTGAAACTACCAGAAGGGTGGGTTGTTCTTGGAGGTTTCTCAGTCCAGTTGAGTCCAAGGGAAATATGTGCTGTTTGATGCAGCATGAGAAATCCCAAGGCCTTACGTTGCTTTCATTAAGACCAGATGTTTGCAAAAGCCATGTCATGAAAGGTTGTAAATTCCAAGTAAGCGATCCGTTGGGTGCCCAGTCACTTCCTAAATATCAGCACCCATACCTGGCCAGTCAGCCTCCCAAGTCCCACAGTTATTGGGAAGTAATATAAAGAAATGTATCCTGGAAGTGGATTCAGGGTCTCAGCCCTTTCAAAGTGCAGGCCTGGCTGTGGGATTGCGCTGTTTCACAGTCTTCTAAACTCTGTCTTCTGGCTTTGTGTTTCAGTATCTCGCACCTGAGGTGCTCCACAAGCAACCTTATGACAGGACAGTGGACTGGTGGTGCCTGGGGGCCGTCTTATATGAGATGCTATATGGCCTGGTGAGTGGGTGCATTGAGAGCTATGGAATCTTCCTCCGTGGTTTCATAAGTCCAGACTTACCTGGGCGCCCAAGCCCCATTGCAGATCTGGTCGTTGTATTTTGCCCTTTTATCAGTACGCTTATCAGATGCTGATAAGAGAAGCCCACTGGTTATTTTATAAGTGTTTTAGAGTAAGCTCTTAGTGAATTTTTCTTTTGTAAATTCACCTTCCACCAGATATCTACCCCTTGATAAGGGTCCCAAAATAGTTTCAAAATCCAGGGCAAAGAATCTATTAAGGGAAAGGCTTTGTCAGATCTAGCTTAATCTAGTTGAAGACTTTTTCTCTGTTGGTGTGGCGCTTGCCGTACGAACGCTCCAACCGAGCATTCTCCCCCTTCTTTCAGCCTCCTTTCTACAGCCGCAACACAGCTGAGATGTACGACAACATTTTGAACAAGCCCCTCCAGCTGAAGCCAAATATTACCAACTCTGCCAGACACCTCCTGGAGGGCCTCCTGCAAAAGGACAGGACAAAGAGGCTGGGCGCCAAGGACGACTTTGTGAGTAACTTTTTCCTGTTCTCCTGGGCTCTCTGGGAAGCTGCCTGGACCCCACTGCCCTTCCTGAATTCCACCTGTCTAAATTCATCTCCTGTTTTCTTCTCGCCAGATGGAGATTAAGAGTCATGTCTTCTTCTCCCTAATTAACTGGGATGATCTCATTAACAAGAAGATTACACCCCCTTTTAACCCAAATGTGGTGAGTGTCTTTCTGAGTCTAGGAGGGCCCAAAGGGTGCTTCTTGAAATCAGGATTGGTGGTCGGGAGAAGAGGGCGACAGGGAAGACATTGGCAGATCTTTTATTCACAAATCATTGTTTTACCTAGATTAAAAAGTAGAAGTTTTGTCCCACAAGCTAACATAACCTTTCCACACATTCGTTGATTAAAGTACCAAAGGATAAAAAGGGAACACCCTCCTCGTTATGTAAACTTTGTGTGGCCTGTGGGTTTTGTGCCTGAAATGGAGGGTTAGTGTGGGAGTCTCCATATAGTACCCCAAAGACTGGAGCTCCAGTATTTAAAGCCCCAAAATGAGGATTTCCATGTCCTATCTGCACACAGAATTCTTGACACTGAGTGTCTTTCTTTTTTTTTTCTCCACCGTAGAGTGGACCTAGTGACCTGCGGCACTTCGATCCTGAGTTCACCGAAGAGCCAGTTCCCAACTCCATCGGCAGGTCTCCCGACAGCATCCTTCTCACAGCCAGTGTCCAGGAGGCGGCTGAGGCCTTCCTGGGCTTCTCTTATGCCCCTCCCATGGACTCCTTCCTCTGAACAGTCCTCGGGGTTGATCTTGAAGGATTTTATGTGTGTCCGTAAGCGTTTTTAGTTAGCCTCGTGGCGGAGCTGCCGGCTGACAGGACATCTTACAAGAGAATTTGCACATCTCTGGAAGCTTGCACATCTTGGCAATCTTATTGCACACTGTTTGCTGGAAGCTTTTTGAAGAGCACACCCTCCTCTCAGTGAGCTCATGAGGTTTTCATTTTTATTCTTCCTTCCAACATGGTGCTATCTCTGAGCATTGCGTGCCGCCTTGGACAGATGGCAGTAGTCTTAGTGGGTGACGCAGTTCTGAGAAGGGTTTTCGGAAGGGTCCGTCTGGGCCGTGATAACGAATCTTACGAAATGTGCCTTTTCTGATGAGATCGTGTTAGCTCCAAAGCTTTTCCTTTTGCAGAGTGTTTCAGTTCTTTATTTTTCCTTGTGGATTTCCTGTGTGAACAGTGGTATGAGTGTGGTATGCTTGATCCCAGACGGATTTCGTTCTAAGCCTCAATGTGACACTTGCAGGACACTACAATGTGGGACATTGTTCGTTTCTTCCATATTTGGAAGATAAATTTACGTGTAGACCGTTTGTTTTTGTTTTTTTTTTTTTGTAAGATACAGTTAATAACGAAAATTTATTGAAAATGGTCTTGCAATGACTTGTATCCAGATGCTTAAAGAAAGCATTGCTGCTACAAATATTTCTATTTTTAGAAAGGGTTTTTATGGACCAATGCCCCAGTTGTCGGTCAAAGCCTGGTATTTTTCATTGTTTAAAATGTCACCTGTAAAATGGGCATTATTTATGTTTTTCTTTCTTTCTTTCTTTCTTTTTTTTGCATTCCTGATAATTGTATGTATTGTATAAAGAAAAGTCTGTACATTGGGTTATAACACTAGTATATTTAAACTTACAGGCTTATTTGTAATGTAAACCACCATTTTAATGTACTGTAATTAACATGGTTATAATATGTATAATTCCTCCCCCCACCACCACACAACTTTTTTTGTGTGTGAAAAACCAACTTTGGTTTGCAATAAAACCTTGAAAAATATTTACGTAAATTGTGTCATGTGTGTTATTTTGTATATCTTGGTTGGGATGGGGTGGGGGAGTAATCAAGGGTCCCTTTAAAATTTATAAACCTGGGAGATGCTCCTGTGCTTTACAGCTCAGTGGTTGGCCTCCAACAGTAGCTACTTCAGACTCCAGGGGGCATAGAGTGGTCTCAAAGCCTGTTTATCTTCCCAGGTCTTCATATTTTATGATGTCAGTCATTCACAAATCCATCCAAACAAACCCGTTTCAATGTACAAATCTGTTTCACAAGGACAGCCACGAAGCCAAGTTCCCTGTGTTTATCACCTACCCTCTGAAGTTGGCTGTTTGTCCTGACATTTGGCTTGCCTAAAGAACAGGTATTTCTTTTGAGCAACTAATCTGAGTGCCTCCTCTGGGCCAAGCCCTGCCCTGAGTGCTGGGAATAGAGCAGTGGGCAAAGCACACAGATCTCTGCCCTTAAGGAGCCTCAGGGAAAAGGCAAACTTTTTAGTGTGTTAAAATGGATAGGAAGATAATAGTCTGCCAGCAGAATGCCACTGAAGAGGGTGGGGATGTTGGTCATAAAGGGAGACGTTCCCGAGAAGCTGACCTGGCAGGACTATAAGTTTCTGAGAGCACCCAGACCTGAACAGAGTGCGGGGCCAGCTCAGAGAGGGACCCCCGAGGTGCCAGTCCCTGGCTTAGCTCAGAAGCCTCTTGAGCTAAACCTACTGCCCCTGGGTCTGGTGTGCAGAGGCCACTGATGGGACCATCTCTCAGGACTATCTACTGAGGAAGAAGGGAAGATACTAAGATATTAAGAGATCATCATTTTGAGTCCAAATTAATTGTACTTTCTCACTTTTCTAGGCCTTTCACACAAATTCCTGGCAAACAAGGGAGTCCTCAAACAGTGGATTGCTGCTGCCTTTACCTCTAAGAGCTCTCGATTTGCTCAGGGATTCCCCCAGGGAAGTTGTGATCTTCTTCCCCTTGATACTGCTGCTTACATCTCACTTTACACACACACCCTCTCCCCAACACATCCCCTTCCAGGGCTTCTAAGGGCTGGACAGGTATTTGGAGATGACTGACTTCTCCCCACCAGCAATCCACTGAAGCAAGGGGATTGAAGCGAGTCGATGACTTCTTGCTGAGGGTGGGCACCCCCCAACCCCCGCATTTGAGAAACTGTTGAACCTACAGGCACTAACTACACACTAAATCCCCTCCCAGACCCACATGCCAAAGTCAACTGGAGAGACAAAGGGAATCTAAAGCCTGCATTTTCCTAATAAAGATTGATACCAGCTCTGACTGAGAGACTATTTGCCTGTCTTCTCTTCATTCTCATTATCAATAACAGTAATGCATTCCTTCTTGAACAAAGACTGGCTTAAATCACATTTTTATCGGAACACAGGCTGGGCGTCCCCAAAGTAATTATAGATAAGTCAGAGCGGCTAGGTGTAGATGACAGAGCTTTTTACTTCTTTAGGGTAGAAATTTGGTTTATTGGCTTATAGTCCATCACTGTAGAAGATCTCATTGTACTGCTTGGGGAATTGTTAAGAGCAGAGAAGTCCCAGGCCTTGTCACACAAATAGGAGGAGATTAGATCAAACCCAAGTGGGCGGGAAGAGAACAAGGTAAGAACAAGGAAGTCAAGAAAGAACAAGGGATCAATTTAAAAAAAGAGCAAATATTTACTAAGTATTATAATGTCAATTGACATACATGGAGAAGTATCTTTTATCTACAAGAGTAAGTACATCCCTGCTAACATTTGAAAGTGCATTTGAGCATCGTGGTTGCAAAGGCGGACAGTGCACTTCTCCATTGTTCTCTCCCCAAACAATGGGTTTGGGGAATGTATTGAGCTATGATCCCCACAAGTTAAAATGAGACTTTGAAACCACTGCTACCATGAAGACTAAGTCAATGACTTCGCTTAGGGCATTTGCCATCTACTTGGGGAGATACGGCACCTACTGATGGTGTCTGGCTGGTGCTGAATAAAGGATAAAGAGAATTTTAGAAGTCCAAAGGCTTCTGTGGGGTCAGTTCCCTGGAGCAGGCTTCACAGAGGGCATGCCAAAGATTCTTACACCAACTGATTCTATTTGTAGGAACTCTAACTGGGTACAGGCCCTGAGCATTAGAGAACACTAACAGCTAAGACTACTGAACTCTTACTCTAAATGCCAGACAGTATTCAAAGCCCTGTCAATTTAAATCTTCAGAACAACCCTGTGATGTCAAAAGTGAACAGACTAGCATAGGCAGGTAATTTGCTGATTAGTAAGTGGTGAAGTAAGAAGGTGAATCTTGATGGCCCATCCCCAAAGCCTGTGCTTGTGACCATTATGCTTTTCTGCCTAACCCGTGACAAAAAGCAGAGGAGCAAATGATTGTGTGTTTGTTATCCATTCACTTATTATTTCATCTGACTTCTACTAAGATACCTTGCAGGTGTCATCCTATGCAGAGGGAGAAAGAGGGTGGGATGTATAATTATAATGTAGACACTGTTGGTTGTTGATGAAGATGAAGCACAGCTGGAAATAGACCTTGCCACGGGAGCAGAAATTAGCACAGCCACTTTGGAAAACTGTTTGGCACTATTTACTAAAGATGATCATACATATAATTTTATGACCTACTAGTTCCACTCCATGATTTATACGCACAAAGAATGTACATAGAGTCAAAAAAAAATTTGCAGGAATGTTCATACTAGTACCATTCACATCAGCCCCAAATGAGAATGATTCAAAATGTCTACCAATAGTAAAATAAATTAGTGTATGGCATAGAACATATATTGGAAAATCTATAATGGAATACTATACTACAATGAAAATGAATGAATAATCCATACATACAACTACAGGGAATAAATATCACAAACATAGAAGCCAGACTTCATGATTTAACTTATATACAAATCTGAAAGCAGACAAACAAAATGAATCTCTGTGGAAGTCCAGATATGATGACCTTTGGGGAGGGGAGGCAAGTGGGGATAATGATCAAGAGGGTCCAGGAAAGGGGTGTTCTTCTGCCTGCCTGTTAATTTCTTGATCTGGTTCGTGGTTTCAGGGAGTGATTTTGCTGTTTGATATTTCATCAAGTTTTATGCTTATGATATGTGCACTTGTCTCTGCGATGTATCAATAGAAATGTTTATTAAAAAATTAGTATAATAAAAACAGGATTTCATGGGAATACAGAGGAGCATCTTACCTACTTGGGGGTCAGGGGCTAAGTTTTCAGGTAGTTTAGGCCAGAGATGCTTAGGGAGATCTGGAGTGTTCAGATAGGCTGTATTGAGAACCAAATCTTAGAAGTGAGGCAGAAAGAAGGACATTTTGGGTGCTGGCTGGTAGAGGTCAGGGAGAGAGGGGGCAGCTTGCATAAGCACAGTAGATGGGATATTGAGAAAAGGAAGGGTATCAGACAGACTTAGTTTCAAATTCCAACTCTTCTGATCAGCTTTCCAGCTTTTGACAAGTGGTAACTCTCTCCTAACCTACCTCTTCACAGTTATCTGTGAGACAAAGCCGGAAGGAATTGGAATTCAAAGAACGCAAATTAATTTCTTCTTTCTCAAGTCATTACATTCCTCAATTCCTCTCCTCTTCACTGGAGTATAGAAGAAAAGGATATTAAAAAACAGTGAGGAATCATTTTGAATATAGAGATGGACCTTGTCACTGCTGTTTCTGAAAATCTCACAGAGTTTAGAATCCATAAAGTAGCATCAGGAAGCATTTAAAGGCTTTCCCCAAAGAAAGGAGAGTGAATGGAAGGAGCGCTCTGGTGACCCTTGCCAAGAGCTGGGAGTGTGTGGAGGCTTCTCAATTAAAAGAAGAAGAAATAAGGAAGCCAACTAGGAGACTTCTAACAGTCATCCAATTGGTGGTGACAAGGAAAAGATAAAGAGATGTTTTGAAGACCCCTAAATCAATGGAGTTTAGTGAGTCACTGGAAATGGAGGAAGAAGGGTTGATCCAAAACCACACACATTTAATGTAGTTTGTTTCAATAAGGTAATGGATTTATTGAAGTGGTTGTCTAGCTGCAATAATAGCATCTACAACAAAGGTCACCCATTAGTTTCTTCATAGTTCCCAAGACATAAGGAATCACATGATCAACAAGCATAATTAGCAAGGCAAGACTTTACATACTGAAGCCAATCTGTACCCTATCCTGTTAAGAAATTTCTTGCCTCATCCATCAAAAAGCCTCTAAGGTCCTATTCCATATTCCTCAAGCCTTGTCTTAAGAGCAAAATGATGTTAAAGTTGACCTGGTGTTAAGCAGAACAACACTTCTGGGTGACTCAGTGGGTTAAGCCTCTGCCTTCAGCTTGGGTCATGATCCCAGGGTCCTGGGATTGAGCCCCAAATCAGGCTCTCTGCTCAGCAGGGAGCCTGTTTCCCCCTCTCTTCTCTGCCTACTTGTGATCTCTGTCTGTCAAATAAATTTTAAAAAATAATAATAAAATATATATATATATATATATATATATTCACCTAAATTAATTAAGCCCAATTTGAAAAGTTAAATGTTTTCCTCTTTTTTGGTTTTGTTTTGGTACTTTTATTTTTTAATTTAAATTCAATTAATTAATACATAATGTATTATTGGTTTCAGAGGGAGAGATCAGTGATTGAAAAATTATATATAACACCCAGTGCTCATTACATCCCATGCCCTGCTTAATGTCCATCACCCATTTACCCCATCCCCTCACCCCCACCCCTCAAGCAACCCTCAGTTTGTTTCCTGTGATTAAGAGTCGCTTATGTTTTGTCTCACTCTCTGATTTCCTCTTTATTTTTCCCTCCCTTCCCTTACACGTTTTTGTTTTGTATCTTAAAGTCCACATATGAGTGAGATCACATGATAAAAGTCTTTCTCTGACTGACTTTAAGTGTTATCCTCTTATTGCATGAAAATTGTTACCCATTCACCAAAACCAACAATTAGTGATTATTGGTTAGACTTCCCTTGTGCTTAAATGTGATCTTTCCTGGTCTACTTTGGCCTTACATACCTGTTATATAAAAACATGTTTCATTTATACATGTTTTTTCTGCTTTCCACATCTTCTCTGTGAAAAACTGTGGCAGCAAGACTTGGGGTAATCCTTGATGCTTGTTTAGTGTTTACCTATAACATTATGTTCGGACAGATAAGATTGTGTATTTGGATACCTTGGAAACCTTGGGCTCCAAAGGGTAGTGTTCTTGCTTTCTTATTTTCCGTGTTGTCTGTTCTGTGCTCCACCTAGCATATCACAGCAAGCATGATGATGATACTGTAACAACCATATACAAGGTACAGACTGTTTCCAAGAGAATATACACACAGACAATCACTACTTGTGAACAGTAGGCCAAGGGTCATAAGCATAAAAACATAATGTCACTTTACATACACATATATAAAACAGATGAGTGACAGCCAATTTGTTCATGACTCTAGATAATTGTAACATACTCCTGCTCAGTCTGATTTTACTGCCACTTTGAATAGGCATATCCACTCTTAATGGAGCATTCCAGAGGCAAAAGTCATTGCCCTCCCCAACCAGACCTAAACTGCTTGATTCCAAATGTGTTGCTGTGTTGCTAGTGAAGTACAGTACAGATCTATTTGTTTGGGCAATAATTAATTAAATTAGAAAGTTTATTTAATTAAATTAATTAAAGTAAGACTGGAAATGACTTGGAGTCCAAATTAAAAACAGTGATTATATTTTCCTTTGAAAGATCATGAGAAAGAAATATGGTGATGATCTGATCCTCTAATTAAGTTACAGGATACCTAAAGTGATGGACACTGTGGGATAAACTTAGAGAAAACATAATTTTTCAAATCAAACATATATGTGACAACTCTTTTAAAAACAGAACAAAATGAAGATGAAATAATCAGGGAGGAGGAAAGAATGAATGAAACTGTGCTTTCCTTTATTTATAAATGGATAACCGCTGATGGTAAAATAAATAAGTAAAAACATGATGGGTTAAAATGAGTAATAATTTCACAGTTGCCTCTCCCAGCCACTCCCACCCCAACTTCCCCTTGGTGGGAATAGCCAATAGTAAGCTTTTTAGTGTATCTTTTCAGAACTGTGGTATGCATGTACAAGCATAAAGGCTTCCTTCCAATAACACAGAATTAGAATTTTAAAGGCGGGAGCAGAGGAGGTGTCTTGACTGCTGGTTGATTTCTTTTTTTAAGTTATCTTAATTGTTCATATTTTTTAAGAAGCTCAAAAATCTCACTTGTGGGATTCTAGTGTCTAAAAAAATGTTGGTGCAACAGAACGCTTAACACCACACGGGGACTTTTTCATTTGGTGCTGAATGAAAACACAGCAATCTGGTTTCATGTTGCAGAAAAAAACAAACAAAGTGGTAGACTCACTGAGACACAAGACTGGGCTTTCAAGGTTGCCCTTTGCAACAATGTACAATTTTTGCCTTGCCCACAGTCTTTGGAACCTAACAGCTCAGCAACTTGGCTCTAGCTACACTTTCTAAAACAGCTGGAAACCATCTTGATTTTCCAGTCACTTAAAGAGCGGTTTCAAGCCTAGGGCACACCTGAATGTCTGCACAAACATCACCTGGTTAGGGGACAATACTTGCCCTTCCAACCATTCCCACATTTCTTTAAGTCATTCTCCCTCTCAACTATCCTGTCCTTTCCAGTTCCACAGAATCATAAAAATGTCAGGGAGAGAAATAATGCTAGGTCCAGGGGTCATAAACTCAGCACCTTTAAGAACCAGACTTGTAAATCATCTTAGAATAAGACACAAGGAGTCATGGACAATGCATGTTGTCTTAAAAGCCTTGAAATTAAAATAATAATTAAGATCGAAAATAAAATTTGTGTTGGCCAAGTAAAACAAATCTAATAGGCAGAAACATCTGGGAATTTTCTAGTCTAATCTCATATGCAACTATGCAAAATTTAAGGAACTGCCCTCTCTTTGGCATTCTTGTCATTCCTTAACTATGAGCAACACAACAAAAAACAAAACCCTAAACGCTGGGGATTGAAAGGTCTGCTTCTCTCAACTACATGACAGTAGGGAAGAAATGGGCTTCTGAGGACAGGAGTCTGGCATTAGATGGCAGAGTCCATCCCTCAGGGTTGATAGAGACTGTCTCTAGCTCCCAATCATATTCACACATCGGGGGTCCCAACTTCCATCAGAATTCCACAACCAGTTTTGGAAAGGAAGCTGGCAGGTTTTTTAGTGTATAATCTAGGAGCTTTCAAAAGACCCTCACTCACAAGGCAAAATGGATCAGGTATAGTTTTATAATAATCCAAAGAATGTTCTGTCTCCTATAAAAGGATAAAGAACGAGCTTGGCCAAGCTATCCTAAGTTCCAATGAACAGGATGCCAAAAAAAGATAGGTTGACTGAGGCAGCATAGTAAATTAGGGGGAAAAATCTCTGATTTTTGAAACCCATCTCCACTTCTTAGTCTCCCTGAGCCTTCCTTCCTTCTTTCCCAAAGAAAGGGACTAAAATCATTTCTTTTGTACTCTAAAGGATCTGAGATAATATGTGTTGCAATACAGAAAAATGTAATTCAATAAATAAGTAAATAACCGTGCTCTTGGCACTTGATTGGGGGAGCTGAGAGGCTGGGACCACTCAGCTCTTCCGATGCTTCATGACTTAAAGTACTGTTTCCAGCCAACTTCTCCAACTGTGCATCTTTAAAAGAACGGAGAATGATCGCATCCCCTCACATCCCTAGGCATATCCACCTTCCAGCTACAACAGGCAGATTGTGAAGAGTTACAATACAATATGCAAGTAAACAATCCCATGTTCCAGTTATATGGAGTTCAAGGTCTTCCTAATAGTCCCAAAGGATTATTGAATTTTTCAAATTAAATTCCTTTTATGTTTCTGAGGCACACAACATCAAATAAGAGTGAATTATGCCACATAACTCACCAACAAAAACAGCTGTAGTGTGTTCTATAGGCTGACAGACACTGTACCATGTCAACCATTTCTTTAAAGATAGAAGAAATGAGTCACACATTCACAAAAGCTTTGTTCTTACTGTTTCGTTATCACTAACAACAGTAAGGTCAGATCTGTGGAAGAAACCCAGGATTGTTGGGGGCATATCTGGATATAAGTCAGAAGATTTGGCCTCAGGTTCTGCCTTCACCATCTTGGTAAATCTCCTTTTCCATGAAATGGGGACACTGATAACTAACTCTTCTGCTTTCCTCACAGGCCAGTGCAAAGATCCAACAAGACAGATGCTGTATGAGAATGGGCTTCACCGACCAGGAAGTGATCAGTTAGTTTCAGATGCTTCTCAGGAGACAGCTTGCTTGGTACTGTACCAATTTACATGACTTTTTATTTTAATACTTGAGACCTCTAGGAGTCTGTTAAGACTTTCGTAACAGATTTTCCTACTCAGAGTTCGTTACTTAGTAGAAGTTGGTTTTTTTTAAACACATCTAATGTATATGTTTATTTGAATTGCCTTTGGAATTCTTTCCCTTTAAAAACAGGAAGCTTGGGGCGCCTGGGTGGCTCAGGGGGTTAAAGCCTCTGCCTTTGGCTCAGGTCATGATCCCAGGGTCCTGGGATCAAGCCCCGCATCAGTCTCTCTGCTCAGTGGGGAGCCTGCTTCTCCCTCTTTCTCTGCCTGCTTCTCTGCCTACTTGTGATCTCCATCTGTCAAAAAAATAAATAAAATCTTTAAAACAAAACAAAACAAAAAAACCAGGAAGCTTTTCAAGGAATCAAATCCCCAAAATCAGAGATGAAGAATCGGTCTTCATTTTGCTAACTCTTAACATGATGAAATTTTGTGAGTGAGAAAGCAATTTAAAATGCAAAGTATAAGGGCAACTGAGTGGCTCAGTCTGTTAAGCACTTGATTTTCTTTAAGCTTATTTTAAATGAAAATCACACACTGGAGAGAGAGAGAGAGATCCTGATAGGGTGAACCCTTATTGCTCTTCAACATACCTAACATAGTTTTACAGGATCCAGCAACATAAAAAGACCAGAAAAAGAAATGAGGTATAAGTATCAGGAAAGTAAAGGCAAAATTGTCAATGGCACAGATGATGTGATTCTACAGAAACACTAAAAATATCAACAAACTATGGATCTACTTGGGGAGTTCAGCAAGGTTGCCACATATAGTATCTACCTACACAATTCAATAATGTTCCTCCACTCAGTAGTAACATAAGAGAAAAAAATATATTTTGTTTATATCTCTAGCAAAAATTATAAAGTACCTAAGAATTAAGTAATCCAACAGAATGTGCAACCATTTTGTAGAGGAAAAAATTATTAAAGGGACTGACTACATGACAAGAAATACCATGTTCATAGATGGGATGTCAAATTTTGCAAATCTATCTATTGGTTTCAGTAGATTGATATTCTCCCCAAATCTCTGTATTGGTTTCAGTAGATTTCTGATGAAGATTCCAAAAATGTTGTTTGTTTAGGAGGGAATTTAACAATCAATTACAAAATGTATATGAAAGATTACATCTTCCTATCCACTAATATTTCATATAAAATGAACATGAAAGAGTTGATCTACTGTAACAGAAAATGGAGGGTCAAGAGGGGAAATGGCATCTACTAGATCTTAAACATTCTACAGAGGCATCAAAACAGTATTAGAGAAGAGTGTAGTTGGTGAATGGAGAGACAAATGGGCCAGAATAGATGGCATATAAGATATGACATTAGTGGATGCCTGAGTGGCTCAGTTAAGTGTCTGCCTTCAGCCCAAGTCATCAGTCCCAGATCAAGCTTCCACTGGGATCCCTGCTCGGTGGAAAGTCTGCTTCTCCCTCTTACCCTCTCCCCCTTATGCTCTCCCTGTCTCCCTCCCTCTCTCTCTTTTAAATAAGTAAATAAATACAATATATCAGATTAGAGTGATCACAAATCAATAGGGAAACTGTAGATTACTCAGCAAATAATGTTAGGAAATTTAGCTCATTGTATGAAGAAAAAAAAGTTGGATCCCTACTTCACAAGACATTTAAAAATAAACACCAAATGGATGGAAGACCTAAATATGAAAGAGAATACTATAAATCTAATAGAAAAAAAATTCGAAGACTATCAAGTCATTGATTAGCTAATTAGTGAACAGGTACATCAAGTTGAAACCTTTTGGTTTGCGAAGCTGGGAGAGTCTTCTGCATGGGGTTTGGGGATGACCACGTAGGTGGGATTAGGATTTTAATGAACATGGATTAAGCTTCCAGGAAAAGCAGGAACAACCTACCTCCACAGAGCACTTCACAGGGTCACAAGCTGACTTGCTTTGTCTTATCAGATTGGAGAGGCCAACAGAGTTATTCTCTTTTTATATACACTGAAGTTGAAGCTCTGAGTTTACCTGACTTGACACCCATGGAGTTAATGGAAGAGTCATCCCCGAAGCCACTGTGTCTGACACCTGAGACCTTGTCTTTTCAAAGCCTCTTCAGAGTATCCTGAGCCAGTGAGCGGAAGAGCCACCGCCTGCAAGGGACAGGCCAGCTGTTTGAGTCTCCCTTCCTTAAAGACTGCCAGTATTTGAGACAGACACTTGAAACTGGAGAAAGAAACCTAAACTCAACAGCAAATAACTTTGGAATACGCTGTTCACATTTCAATGAGCCATTTTAAAGTGAATAGAGCCATTAAAATTTGTTACAAATCTCCAGAGAGGCAGTTTCTTCTGCTTAATGGTGTCTAAGGCTTGTGTTTAAGAGACGGGGATATATACTCTACAGTCCACCTAGAACTGCTGTAAGAATCAAATGAGAGGAGTTTTTATATATAAGGAATGACCATCCTTTTTAAATTTCCTGATTCCCTTTAACAGTGTGAAATAACGTCAACATCAGTCTGCATCGCCACCTAGTGGATAAAATGGTGCTTTTTTTTTTTTTTTTTTTTTGGCCGGTTCTCAGGCAATAAACTACCTGTATTATAGGTCTGTTACTCAGGTCTTTTGTTTACACTCAGTATATTTCTTTCATATTTTTTGATTTATAAAAATAGTTTATGGGAGGTCTTTCCACTGTATATTATTTTCATAACTCATGAGAAAAAAAAAGCCAAAGTTCAAAGCAAAACCCGTATTTTATTTGCAGTGCTTCATCCTCTGTGGCTGTTCTTGTCAGAATTGCAACCCAGCTGTTTGTCTAATAAAGGAGCTATTATTTAACGCACAAGAAACCTGGAGATGTTGTTGGAGAGGTCTGTTTCCTTCTTGATGTAAGTCGTACTTAAAATTGCTAAGTCCACACTTGAATTTTTTTCTTGTTGCAATTCACGCATTAGTGCACATATCTTTGCCTTAATAAAAATCCACTGCATATTTTTAATATTAGGTGTCATGCCCAGTGCTAGGCATACCATGATGAGCAAAAAGGAATGTGGTCCCTGCCTTTATGGAGTTTGCAAATCTAGTGAGAGAAATACACAATAATTCAATAACCATACAAATGTTGCCTCCCTGAGCTCAGGAAATGAGAGTATTTGTTTCCTTTTACTTTTTTCCAAAGCAGCAAGAGTCTAATTTGTCCTTATGTGTATCTAGGTGTTTGGGGTGCAGTAGGTTTACAATGGTGTTTAAACCCGACAATCACAGGAAGAAGAAAGGAGTTTTCTCCACGGTATAGGATAACCGTGGGAAGGAGAGGAATTTGGAGTCAGAAACACCAGGGTTTAAGTCCTGTGATATCTTACTGTTCTTCGACATTCAACAAATGATTTTCTCTCCTGACACTTACTTTCTATTTTCTGTGAAATTGAACTAATAATAATACCTCTGCTGAAGAGGGAAAGCCACGACTATTATAGCACATGGTATATAATAGGTGATTAATAAATACTTTGCTTATAGCATCATGTGATCAAAGATCACATGATTTTTAATGCATCAATTCATATTCACTGACCCTTAAAATGGTACACAAAGTTTAAAGCAAAGAGGAAAGTATTGTAAAGTAGATTTAAAATAAGAGAAAATTAGTACTTTTGAGACACTAGTGTATAACATTGTGATATGAGAATGCAAATAAGTGCTATTTATTTTTCAAACACATGCGGGGATGATATCGAAAATCTCATTTACTAGCCCCAAGAGTCGGGGTAAAGCAGATGTTACAAATTCAACTGGTCAGATGAGGGAGGGAACAAAGCTCAATTAGCTAGCTTGGGTCTCACGACTTGTTAAAAGGTGAGACGGAACTAAAATCCATGACTCCATCCCTCTGAGTTAAATACCATTGAAAAGATTGGGTACTTCTGAAGAGCTGAACAATATTGACAGAAAATACTTCTCAATATTGTTAGAAGTCTTGCCATGCAGACCATCTTTCAGAAAACTCCCTTATCTTACATAGGAACAAAGGAAATGCATCAAATACTGTTCCAGTTATCAGAATACATACCCATTCCTACACACAGCTCAGAATATCTCAGAGAGGAAGAAAGATTAAGGGCTAACCTTTGTAGGAACCCACACATATGTTAGGGACTGTGGATGTATTATCTTACTTATCAGGTACACTGTCCCTGAGTTATAGAAGAGACACTGAAAATAGCAAGGATAAATGATTTTTCCGGGGAGCTAGTGAATGGCAAAGACAGAACGTAAGTCAGGTCTTGCTGACCTCAGAGACCCTCATATTTTGATCGCATCCCACCCAGGAGAGTGACCAATGGAAACATGCTCATCTCTGACCTGAATGTCTTTCACTGTGTATGATACTCAGTCAACCGGCAGTCAAATTATGTGACATTAGGAAACTGAAGACTGCTAATGTCAACCTCCTCATTTTTTAAAGAGAAAGTTGGGAAAGCTCAGATCCTTCCCTGGGCATTACTAGAATCAAAAAGTTTTCTTAAAATAAGTTCATCTTACTTTATATCGTCTTCTTTGGGGAAGTACATGGTTACCAAGCTTTTATTAGTATTTCTTTATTCTCAAGCTCTGACTCCATTTTTATAACTTTTCTCTCTGCAACATGGACCTCTGAGAAGGGCCCACTGGGTGGTTCCTCCTTGGCTCATGTGCTTATTATTTAATATGATATGGAAAGAAGAAGGGAAATTGGAAGTCAAATCTAATCTGGGAAAGAGACTGGTGTCACTAGACCTTGATATTAATTTTCCAGATGACTTTGCAGCTGAGTTGGCATCACCGTTTGACACTAGAAGATTGAAAGTAGGTAATAAGGTTAATGGAAGGTTTATGCCTGCAGCCACATACCGGGTGCCATGAAGCAGGAATAGCATACACATATTTGCACTCATCACATACAACTACTGAGTTCTAAAAGCCACAAGGGCTTTTCCAAAAGAACTGCTTCACAGTGTTTCTGTAGCAGCTCAGGCTGGAATACCTGGTCCATGGTCTTTCTCAGATGAAAATTCTCCATGAAATGGGCATAAGAGAGGAAACCAGCAATTGCCAGGGGACAGCTGGGGCAGGGCTGGTGAGGGCGAGGGCTGGGCTGAGCAGCCAGGCTTCTGCAGTCAGGGCTGTGGTCTGGGGGAAGGCATCTCATGGTGCTCTGGTTTGCGAAGCCATGAGCATACCCAGCAGGTCCTATCCTGGGGGCCTAGGTGATAGATGGAACCCGATAGACAGAAACTAAACTAGACCATGCATTTCAGGACCCAGGCATAGTGTTCAGGCTCTTACCTGTCTCAGAGCTTTCCATTGGCTCTTCCTACTTTCTGAAAAGCTTCTTCACCTATTTCCATTTTGGTGAAGATGTGCTCCCTCCACCCTACCTGAAGCTTCTCCTAGCATGTTTATTTCCTTCAGCACAACAACTCAGCCATTATTTATTTGTGTCTCTTCTTAGAGTATAAGTTCCCAGAGGACAGAGGCTCTATCTATCTGATCTCTATTAAAATGCTAGCACCGGGGCTAAAATATAAAATCTTTTAAAAAATAAAACATAAAATCTTTAAAAATAAATAAATAAAACAAAATGCTAGCACCCATATGCTTAGCATATAGTAAGTGCTCACTTGATACATGTTTTTTAGATGAACAAATGAGTGATTCAATTGTACAATATATTTTTTAAAAGATTTTATTTATTTATTTGACAGACAGAGATCACAAGTAGGCAGAGAGACAGGTGGGGGGGGGGGGATAGGCTCCTTGCTGAGCACAATGCCCAAAGTGGGGCTCCATCCCAGGATCCTGGGATCATGATCTGAGCCAAAGGCAGAGGCTTTAACCCTCTGAGCCACCCAGGTGCCCCAATTGTATAATATTTTAGAGCATTAAAAAAAATCTCTGCTAGAAAAGCAGAGGTGATATGACTTGGATCAATGTCAACTGGTCATTTAGTCAAAACAAGCAAATGAATGAAACAAGTCCAGAGGCTGACGTTAAAACCTGAGACTAAAAATAGGAGCTATAGCATGATATATGACAGAGTCTGAATTCAAGAAGATTATTGAGAGACAAAAATGGAAATTGGTAAAAAGCAAATGTGAAGTTTCAGATAAGAGTCCAAAGAGTCAATTTCATAACTGTAAAAGTGAAAAGATCAGATTTAATAGTGCATATGAAAATTAGACAATTTAATTGATCGCAATCTCAAGATGAGTCAAGGACAAACGAAGTGCACTCCCAAAACCAAGTGCACTCTTAGGCTGATTACTGGAAATACTGCATTCAAAAGAAAAACAATTCTGTTTCTTTTTACTCATGAGGTGATACCAGGAGAAGAAGGGTATCTCAAGAAAACCACCCCAATTAAATGAGCAGGGTGGGAAAGTTACTGAAACCAGTTACCATACACAAAAACCAAATGTCTAGCTAGGAAAGGAGGCATTGTAAGTTGGCAGAGAGCCTAAAGGGGGTGTGCAAATAGCTGTGCACTGATATTTCATGTGGAGGAAGAATTAGCCTTCTTTTGTTGTCCTGTGTGGCAGGACAAGTGGAAATCACACAAAGGCTGGCTTCAAATCCGAGGAGGTAGTAAGATCTTGGGAGTTGACATGACCATCTTGTGACTTTGGGTGTTAGGGTTTTCTAGAGAAATGGAACCAATAGGATTGGTACAGATATGCATAAAAGAAGATTTGTTGTAGGAACTGGCTCATGCGACTAGAGATGCTAAGTCCCACAACCTGTCATCTACAGGTTGGAGACCCAGGAAAATCAGCAACATCAGTCAGTCTGAGTCTGAAGGTCTGAGAACCAGGAGCACCAATGTCGGAGGGCCAGAGAAGATGCATGTCCCACTTTAAGCAAAGAGAGCAAATTCACCCTCCCTCTGTCTTTTTGTTCTATTCAGGTCCTCAACAAATTGCCTGGTGTTCACCAACATTGGTAGGGATCATCTTTTTAACTCAGTCTACTATTCAAACTTTAATCTCTTCCAAAAACAACCTCACAAACATACCCAGAAATAAAGTTTTCCCAGCTATCTGAGCATCCCTTTGCCCAGGCAAGTTGACATGTAAAATGACTCACTACACTCTGTACCTACTTTGGGGGCATGTTGTACTGGGTCAAGGAGGGACCTGTGCAGGTAACCCCCACATTTTCTTCCAGCTCCAAATATTTTACATTTCTGATGGTCTTTCTAGGATGTTGAGAACAAAAATAAAACATTTAGACGTGTATACAAGCATTTTCTGTCTGCATAGCCTATTATTTTTATCTGCCATTAAAATTTTCTGCCTAAACATTATTATTTTTTTAAAGATTTTATTTATTTATTTGACAGACAGAGATCACAAGTAGGCAGAGAGGCAGGCAGAGAGAGAGAGAGAGAGAGAGAGGGAAGCAGGCTTCCTGCGGAGCAGGGAGCCCGATGCGGGGCTCGATCCCAGGACCCTGAGATCATGACCCGAGCTGAAGGCAGCAGCCCAAACCACTGAGCCACCCAGGCGCCCAACATTATTATTTAAACACAGGTTTATTGGAGTTCTTTGAAATAACTAAGAAAGGGTTCGAAGAGTCCTAGAATCAGATTATAACAAGAAAATGGAAAAGTCATTCCATTAACTATTTTTCAGCAATTGTGATATCAAAGTGTCATGTTTGCAGTTCCCCAGCTTGGAAAACCTACTTCCAGCAGAAACATGGAGACCAAGCCCCACTCTCTTAGAGGCCTGATAAGAGCTCTGTTGATGTCAGTCGCCAATGTTTCACAGCAAAATCCTCAGGGAAACTGGACTAAGGAATTCTCTGGGAAAAGCCCCAGAACATTTATTTTAAACTAGTATTAAAGCAGCTGTCAGATTGGCCTGGGACACATTCTGGAAATAGACATTCCCTTGGCCTTCCTCACTCCATGTCCCCTAACCTCACTCCAATTCGTATGTGAGAGGGCATGAGTCCCTTTACACAGAAGGATTTTCTGACAGTGTGGGTTGTGGGTTAATAAACTCTGGAATGCATTCTAGGGAATGGCTAACCAGAGTCCTTCCTTAGAAGTGAAAGTTAAATAGGATAGATTCTCATTTGTCAGGGGTGATTTAAAGTCATCATCGAGGGTAGGATAACTGTGCCACCCCAAACCCCCAGGACACACCCCTGACAAGCACCCACCCAGAGGTTACTCAGGTAGAAGTTATCCAAACCTAGAATCACTCTGATACAATATCCTAAGTTACTGTAGATGTAGATCTGTGTTGAGGCTGATGTGGTATAGTTACTGGGCTCAGGTGGAGAGCAGGTCCTCCCCCGTTGCTTGCAGGTAAGTACATGGTCATTTCATAACATTTTCTCTGGAGACAATCATGCCAGCCCTTGTGTTCACCTAAAATTACAGACCAGTTGCACTGAATTGCATCTAAATTCTAGGTAGAAAAAAATAAAATAAACTGTTAGTAACCCTTAATGGATGAGAAATAACTTCTAAAACCGAACCTGGAACTAATTTTCCATGAGAAAACATCCAGGAATCTGGAATTATTCCTGGGGTCAAGGAGGAGCAGAGCTAACAGTTCCTGGGTGTAGAACAGGTCTCCAGACCTTCAGAAGAGACTGGCTATTGTTCCTCAAGCTCAGCTTTTCTGAGACCTGCTGTGGATGGATTGTTTCTGCTTGACCCGTAAGTCTTTGTTTCCTCTGGCTTCTTCCATCCATTTTCTCCCTGGACTGCAGTAAGAAATCTGGCATCCCAGTTGTCTCTCATTTTTGCCAAGTCTTTGACTTCATGTCCTTTAAGTCAGCCTTATTTTAAGACATTTGACTAAATGGATGTAAGTATTATATTTTCTTTGAAGCCAAAGCTTTTAATTTTACCATGGACATATGAATAATTGCTTTGTTTTGCTTTTTTCCATCCCCCAAAATAGGTAGAGGTTCGATTTGAACTTTCTGTGGCTTAGTCATAAAAATGTAAGCAACGTAAGAAATTGTATTATGTCCATTGCATTTGGCACAAATATTGAGATCAAATATCCAATAAAAGTATTATTAGTTTAACTTTTTCAAAGGAAGCCTATTCCTGATCCATTATCCCAGTGAGTAATGCAGAGACATTTTCTAAGCTATTTTTTATCCAAGACTTATAAGTGCTGTATAAATGCAGCATCGGGTTACATTTGGTGTTGCTATTATCATTCCTATTTTACAAGGGAAAGTGAGAGGTTAAATGTCTTAGAGCTAAAGCACAAGTCATCTCCCAAGCCAGGATTTGACGCCATTGCTACTGACTTCCCATCTCCATTTTACCAACAAAGTCATTGCTCTCTCCTTCCTATAAATGTTCTCCTGCTCGTGGTGTAAAATCTGCCAAAGGAGCATCCAACACACATAAGGTCTGAGCTTTAATCCTGCATGACCACAAGTTTGCTCCCCATTCTAAAATGTGTCTGAGGCTTAACCATCTGGGCCATGCAGGCGCCCCTACGGATAACTTTTGGTTTGCCTATTTTAATTTTGAGTGGTTTTTTTTTTCCTTTTTTGGTTATGTGAGAAAAGTTGCATTCAAGTTATCTATAGCTACAAGCGATCTCCGACATTTTGAATTAACTTCATTATATTAATTAATTCTATCATCTTTTTTGGACTCACAGACTTTCTAAAATAGTGACGGGAACAATAGTCCCAGGCTGTCCAGGAAATCCAGAATTCTGTCTATTTGTGTCCGTGTGAGTTTTTTAGGATCCTGCTTTCTGAGGTCCCTATCCTAAACATTTTAGTTTTCCCATCGAGGTAACAGCTCTGTTCCCAGCATTTCCCAGGCTACATTCCTGTCCAAGTATTTCTGAGTACCACCCGCAGTTTGTTTTCCAGTGTTCTGCTTTTGTGTCCCACTGCATAAATGTTCTTGTGAAGCCATGTATTTCAGAAAGTACAGTGTCAATGGTTTATGGAGTGTCTGAGAAAAGTAGGTCAGTTCATTCCATGATTCACTGGGGAAAGTTGGTTATTTACTGTTTATAAGCAGAGAGACGGCCTATCACATATTAGTGGCCCTTGTGCTTCTCATAGAGAGTTGGTTTTATTAGCTCAAACTGGTATGTGCCGCTGTTCCCTCGCCTCTCTGGAGGGGGTTATGCATCTCAGAAGATAGTGTGAGCCAGCAGTACCCCATTCCCAAAGTAACGTCCTTGAGGTCTTCCAGTGGCAAAAAAAAAAAAAAAAAGATAAAAAAGAAATGCCTATCAAGAATATACAATGATTGGGGCGCCTGGGTGGCTCAGTGGGTTAAAGCCTCTGCCTTCGGCTCAGGTCATGATTCCAGGGTTCTGGGGTCAAGCCCCGCATCGGGCTATCTGCTCAGCGGGGAGCCTGCTTCCTCCTCTCTCTCTCTCTCTGCTTGCTTCTCAGCCTACTTGTGATCTCTGTCAAATAAATGAATAAATAAAATCTTGAAAAAAAAAAGGAATACCCAATGATTGAATTGGGGCCATAACTATGAAAAGCAATTAGGATGGAATTATGACCACCTGTCTCCAGTAATTGTTCCACTCGGAAGGATTTAGCATTATTTTGAGTTATGCTGATAATCACTTGTGAACTCTTGGGTTAGTACTCCGATGGCCAGTTTCTGCTACAAAAATAGAATTAACATTTTTCTTCCACAGTGGAGAGACTTTTCTCTGCAAGGAACACTAAACAGGGCAGAATCACAAATATTTTGAAAGAAACTTCTACGCTTTCTTTAAACGCAAAGCTTGAAAGGAGAGTAATTCAAACGAAAATAACTGGAACATACAAAACCTGTGAAGACATTGCATCCAAATCTGAGGAAGGTGTGCAGTGCTGTGACGAATTTACTGGGGGTTGGGGGGCGCACAGTAGATAGGGCTGGGAAGTGGTAATTGGGCACGCTAGGTTGCTTGGGAGAGCTAAGGAGAACCGAGAGGAGGAAGACCTTCCATAGAACATATACTTTGGAAACATTTATTAAGATCAGCCATCACTTTCTCTGCAAGGGAACGGGACCAGGTGGTATTTCTGTGTTTGGAGGGGGAAAGAGGGAAGCATGGAAAGAAGAGAGACCTAATCATTCCAGGAAAAGATAAAGGAAATGCCTCCGTGAAGTGAGAAAACTGCCTCACTCTCAGGGGATCCTGAGGTAATTTTGTGCCACCATAGGAGAATAGTCACTGGGCCTTGGAGCTAAAATTACTACTCTTACTTAAACTGGCCTCTTCACCTCAAGGGGAGTTCAATTAAATACAGATCTTCAAGAGCTTCCTGAGTACCTGTTCCCCGTGGGAGTCCTGATGTTTCCAGGACTTTCTACTATAATAGGCCAGTGCATTTTCATGATTCCTCCTCAACTGGCAGCTTCTGAGAACTTTCCTTCATTCTCTTTGTCAAGTTTTTAGTATTACGGCAGTAGCAAAGTGGGAAACAAATTTCCCATGAGATGATAAGTGTTCTAAGAGGATTTCGCTGCGTGTGTTTTGAGAAGTCCACACGATTCATGCAAATCCTCTTAGATTTCCCTTTCAGGTCATGACTGCTGTGCTGCCAGGTAGGAAAAGGGTGTAGCCTCCGTCTGCAGGAGACTAGAAGCAAGAAATTGAAGCCAAAAATCCTGCTAACAAGATGGTTCCTGAAAAGGCATTAACCTCTACTTGAGAAACACTGCTGAATGTTTTAGGCATAGTAAGTCCTCACTAAAAATTTTTAGCTTACTTATTGAAGAATCCAAACTTTAAATTGGACCTCAGGTGAAAGTGAGGAAGCCTTGACCCCATAATTAAATATCTGATGAATGAAATCATTATAGCCAGTCCTTTAATTTTATGTATAAGTCTGTTCCCCCAACCTAAAAATTTTATAGCAATCTTATTCATACCTTGCCTTTGGACACAATGATGCAGTCAGTATATCATAAATGTTCTTTAATTTTTTTTCATTCCTGAACAAACTACCATAAGCCAATGACTAGCTGATCAACACTAGAGATTCCCAGCATTGGACATGCTAGTGATTGGTCTCTCAGTTTCAAATGTATTGTTTAGAAGACATATCCTTTTCTATTTATAAACCAGCTTCCTGACTTTCATATGTTCATCTTACAATTAATTTATAAAATAATAAGTTCTGATACAATAAAATATTTTCCAACATTTTCATCCACCCTGCTGCACACACACTTTACAAGGAGTCCAAAACTACCCATTGGCTGTCACGTAGTGACCTCATGCAGAAGCTCAAAAGTTTTGTTCCTCAGGTAAGTCTACAACAGTCTAAAACCAGCACTACCAAGTGTGGATTAGGGAAGAGTTGGATGTTGCTTTTATAGAAAAAGGTTACAACTGGGGCAAGGGAAAGGAAAAACGTTTGTTACTTTTTACGTATTAGATACTAGTCATTTGTAACCTCCTTGGGAGTTTCCCAGGTATAATCTGAAATCCACCCCCATACACATAGGGCAGGAAGAGACCAAAGAAAGAGGAAAACCGTTCTAGGTGGGTAGATGGAAGTTTTAGAAATCAATAAGGAACTGACTTACAAGGCTTGTCTTGGGCATAAGATGAGTAGTTTTCCATACTTGCCCACGAAATCTTTCAAGTTTATATAGAAAGGCCTTAATTAGGGTTAATCAGGTATACCATCCAGATGCTCTCAACACCCCATTTTCTATCTCAAGGCTGTACTCTTGGGCAGCTATCTGGGAAAAGGGAAAGCAAGAGGAACACATATTCTGGGGACAACCGAGGTGGTGAGAATCCTCTAATTGCCTGGGTCCATTTCACAGATCAACAGGCAGTCAAGTCTTCTTGATGACTGCCCCCAAGAAACCCTCCTACCGGGAGGGTTATTATTTTCTCCATTTTAAAAAGATTTATTTATTTATTTAAGAAAAAGGGAATGTATGAGTGGGGAGAGGGACAAAGAGAGAGGGGGCAAACGAATTTCAAGCAGACTCCCCAGTTGAGTGCGTAGCCCGACCCGGGGCTTAATCTCACAACCCTGAGATCATGACCTCAGTCAAAATTAAGAGTCAGATGCTTAACCGACTGAGCCACCCAGGCTCCCTATTTTCTCTATTTTTTTTTTTTTTTAGATGAAAAACTTAGGCTCAGTGAAGTTTAACATGCCCAAGGTCAAATAACTAATAAATACATGGCTGACCCAGGACTAAAACTCAGAAATATCTAGATTGAGAAACTGTGTCCCTCCCAGGCATAAACAAAGTACTCCAAAGCAGTGCTTCTCTACTTAAATGACACTACTGTGACAGAATTTGCTGCTGAAGCTCCTGCTGTGTTGTTACCGTTGTCATCATTCTTATCATTTGTATAACCTACACTGAAGAACTTGGGGTAGACCAGATGCTCTGTCTCTCTACACATTTTTTTTAAAAAAGGAAAAAACAAAACAAAAAGAAAAACAGTCCCTGGCAGCTCTAAATACCACAATGTTATTGAAAATGCAAAAACCTTATATCAAAGGTTACCCATGAAGGCTTTGTTGTATATTTCTGACTGGGTTCATTGGTTTCAAATCTGATCTTCTTTAATGAAAGAGAAAAATCAAAGCAAAGTGAGGTGTTTGAGAGAAAGGGCTATTTTAGAAACCTGTAAATGAAAAACAAACCAACCAAACTATTTCTCTTAATCAGTTGTTCATTCTTATGAAAACATTTGGCTGATGAATCACCTTAAAAATGCCTTTTAAAAATCAGAAATATGCTGTGCTGGCTTTATAGCCAAACTAGATATGGTCAAACATGTCGTAGCTGACTCAGACAGATTCCGTTTGGCCAGTTGTTACAATGAAATCACTTTATGTGAAAATGTAGAGCAAATCTAGGTAGTCTAAGTTCCTGTCTGCTCAATTAGTTAGACATCTAGTCTTTTCTTAGACTCCCCAGTCATTTTGAAGAGTCCCTGGGTGTTATGTGTGCCTGTGAATCAGTTTCCTTTGCCACCTATTGGAGAAATGGACAGTGACAATTTACACTTAAAGTCAGGCTCCTTACAGCAAGATGCTATTGTGGGAATTTCCCATTGTCTTCCGTCTATTAAATTTTTTTCAAACTTATATGCAGTAAGTTGTACAAGTCATAAGTGTGTCAATTAGTAAACACAAACACATACACATATGTATAAAATCAAAACCAAGATCAAGATATGCCATGTTTTCAGTGCCTCTGAAGACTTCCTGAGCTTCTCTCCCTCAATTCATCTAAGATAATCACTGCAACAATGTCTTTCAATTCCTAGAGATTTTTTTACTGCATTTGGTCTTCATTTATAGGGAATCATGCAGAAGTTGGTCTCTTCTGTTTGGCTTCTTTCACTCAATATTATTTCTGTGAGAGTCACAATGTTGTACCTAATCTGATTTTATTCTTTTTTTAATTGCTGAATAGTATTTCATGCCATTCTACCATACCAGTTTAAAAGCAAATCTTCTCTGAACATTCTTACGCAGGCTCTTTTTGTACAGAAACACTCATTTCACTCAGTATCTATTTAACAGTGAAATTACTGGATAGATTAGGAAGGCATACACATATTTACATAGAATTATATGTGTATGTATAATTTATATACAAATATTGATTGGCTGATCAATTCATCGCTGGAATGTAAGGTTTGTAGTTGATTTATTTTGGTAGATACTGCCAGTTTCTAAAGGTGTTGTACCAGTTTACACAAGCATCCTCGGCTCGATCCTAATGGCACAGCTGATCTGATACCACCACCACTATTCCCTTTAAAATGAGAGGATTTTGTTTGTTTTAAGATTTATTTATTAATTTGAGACAGAGAGGGAGAGAGAGAGCAGAAGAGGGAGAGAGAGAATCTCAAACAGACTGTCTGCCAAGCATGGAGCCTGACGCTGGGCTCAAACTCCAGGACCTCGGGATCATGACCTGAACCAAAGGCAGAGGATTAACTGACTGAGCCACCCAGGCACCCCTATGATTTTCTTTAAAAACCAAATTGAAACCCATGTTCAGTATTTCCTTTTATTTTTAATTATTTAAGTATAAAAGCACTAAGGGAATATACCCTTATTATAAAAAATTCAAGCAATTCAAATGAAAGTGATTCTCAACCATTACCCCTAGTTAGAATCTCTTATAGAGCTAACTACTACTACTAGTTTGGTATTTATTTATCTTTGAGAGGGCATGATATTTATGTTTTTATTTATATCATCTATGATTATATTATACATATATACATGAATGTGTATTATCATTTTTGTTTGCTTTACAATGTTTTAATATTGTATCATATTTTAATGCCACACTTTCTGTTCTGTGACTCACTTTTTCATGGAACAATGTCTTTCTGTGAGTTTTCCGTATCAGATATTTAAACATAATCCTCTTTAAGCTGCTCCATAGTTACAGTAGTTGGATACACTTGGAGTTTTGTTTTGTTTCGTTTTTAACTTCTGTTAGGCATTTAAGCTGCTTACAGATTTTTCCTTTTACATACAGGGCTATGATACACAACTTTTAATATGCTGCTTTGTGCACATGTGCAAAGTGTTTCTCCAGAAAGAAACCAAAATTTAAATTTCTGGATCATAAACTTTTTAAAATTTCATTTCAAAATTATACCAAATTGCACTAGGTTTTAAAACTGCACTCTATAATATTATGGAATTTTTAATCCCACCAATAGGCATGAGAAAGTCCCTTTACCCATACACTTGCGAACAATTTTATCAAATTATAATATCTTTAATATTTTTTGCAACATACTGGGTGAAGAAAGGTATTTTATTAAAGTTTGTGTTTTGGCATTCCCCAGTTTCTGTATGTTTATTTATTTTTTTTTTAATTTTTTATTTTTTATAAACATATATTTTTATCCCCAGGGGTACAGGTCTGTGAATCACCAGGTTTACATACTTCACAGCACTCACCAAAGCACATACCCTCCCCAATGTGTTTATTGATAATTTGTATTACCTATTCTGTGAATTTTCTGTTCATATTGTTTATCTTTTACTTACAGATTATGAGTTCTTTGTAAAATTTTAGATGTTGATCCATTGGTTATGTATGTTACAAATACTTCCCCTCAATCTACTGGTTGCCTTTTAACTATTTAGAATGATGTTCATTACATAGAAGTTTAAATTTTTGTTAGGATTAAATATATCCATCATTTTTCTTTATAGATTTTGCATCTTTTATAATGTTTAAAAAGGCATCCCTAGGCTGAATTAAATTCTTGTTTTTTTTCTTTTATATACTTTTATAGTTTTTCAAGCCTTTGATTTGTGTGGAATTTATTTTTGTGCATGATATAAGACAGAGATCTATCGTACTTTTTATTCAAGTGGATTGACAAATGTGATTTTAGACAATTAACTTAATTTCATTTTGCTTCATTTTCCTCAGAAGAAGGGAGGACTCTTCTCTTCCTCTATGGAATTAATAAATTCCAGGGAAGCACTCGGCCCTCCTGGCTAGGACCTCATGCCCACACAAGCCCTGAGTGACAGCTGTCCTGACTCACGTAGAATGAGAATTTGGGAAAAGATCTCAAAAGAGCAGATGATAGTCCCAGAGAAGAGAAGGCAGAAAAGATGGGCAGATAAACACAAAGATCCCCACCACAGCCCTGACAAATTTCTTTTATCCTTTTTGTGCATTTCTCTCTGACCTTTCTGTTTGCGTCTATAGAGAAGCTATAGAAGCTACAGCTCCAACTGACGTGGAGCACATCTCTGTGCAGACCTGTGCTATGTGCTTCACAGGAGCTCCTTTTAAAGATATCTCTTTGGTCGAAGAAGACTTCATCAAGAATTTTGAGTACAGTTTGGAGCTGAGACAGAAGCTTTGAATTTAGAGCTTTAAAGTTTGGAAAACAGGGGCACCTGAGTGGCTCGGTTGTTTAAGCAGCTGACTTTGGTTCAAGTCATGATCTCAGGGTCCTGGAATCGAGCCCCACATTGGGCTCCTTACTCAGAAGGGAGTCTGCTTCTCCATCTCATCTCTCTCTGTGCTCTCTCTCTTTCTCTCAAATAAAATATAAATAAATAAATAAGTTAGTTCAGGAAACAAAAGCAAAATTGAATCCTTGGAACCTCATCAAGATAAAAAGCTTCTGTACAGAAAAGGAAGCAATCAATGAAGCTAAAAGGAAGCCTACAGGGTTCCCGGGGTGTCTCAGTTAGTTAAGCATCTGACACTTGATTTTGGCTCAGGTCATGATCTCAGGGTCATGAGATAGAGCTCCACTTTGGGCTCTGTGTTCAGCGCAGAATCTTTTTTCTCCTTCTTTCTCTGCCCCTCCCTCCACTTATTCACTTGTGCATATGCTTTCTTTCTCAAACAAACAAACAAACAAACAAACAATCTTAAAGAAAGGGTAGCATATGGAATAGGAGAAGATATTTGCAAAATGCCATATATGATACAGGGTTACTATCCAAAATATTAAAAAAAAAAAAAACTTATCAAACTCAACACCCCACAAACAAATAATCCAGTTAAGAAATGGGCAGAAGACATGAATGGACACCTTTCCAAAGAAGACATCCAGGTGGCTAACAGACACATGAAAAGATGCTCAACATCACTCAACATCGGGGAAATGCAAATCAAAACCACAGTGTGCTACCACCTCACACAGGTCAGAATGGCTAAAATTAACAAGACAGTAAATGACAGATGTTGGCAAGGATACAAAGAAAGGGAAAACTTCATACACTGTTGGGAATGTAAACTGGTGCAGCCACTCTGGAAAATGGTCTGGGGATTCCTCAAAAAAGTTAAAAATACACAAAAAGTTAAAAGTTATAACCCAGCAGTTACACTACTAGATATTTAAAGGATACAAACAACAGATTCGAAGAGAGATATGCACCCCTGATGTTTAGAACAGCATTATCAACAATAGCCAAACTATGGGGAGAGCTGAAATGTCTATCAACTGATGAATGGGTAAAGAAGGTGTGAGATAGGGATGCCTGTGTGATCCCAGCATCCTGTGATCGGGTCCCGCGTCAGGCTCCTTGCTTGGCAGGGAGCCTGCTTCTCTCTCCGCCTCTGCCTGCTTATGTGCTCTCTCTCTCTTTCTGACAAATAAATAAAATCTTAAAAAAAAAAAAAAAGAAGAAGGTGTGAGATATATATATATCTATGTCTATATATACAGAGATATATATATATAATGGAATATTGCTCAGCCACCAAAAAGATAGAAATCTTGCCATTTGCAATGACAAACAGAGATGGAGCTAGTGTGTATTATGCTAAGCAAAATAAGTCAGTAGGAGAAAGACAAATACCATATGATTTCACTCATATGTGGAATTTAAGCAAAACGGATGAGCATATGGGGTGAGGGGGAGGGAAAGGGAAATAAGCCATGAGAGACTCTTAACAAATAGAGAGCAAACTGAGGGTGATGGAGGGATGTGGGTCAGGAATGGGCTAGATGGGTGATGGATATTTAGGAAGGCACTTGTGGTTAGCACTGAGTGTTGTATGTCAGTGATGAACCACTGAATTCTGCTTCTGAAACCAATATTGCACTGTATGTTAACTAACTAGAATTCAAATAAAAATTTGAAAAAAAATAAATAATTTTAAAAATTAAAAAATATATTTACAATTGTTTCCAACAAACAAACAAACAAACAAACAAACCCTAAAAACAACAAAAAAAATAACAAAACTCTTTGGGTGATTCTAATGTGCAGTCATAGCATTTGTAATTACTAGATCCGTGTCAAAATACAGTCTGCTTCATATCAGTAAAATCAATCAGTCAATCAATCTTCAACGTTCAGTCCTCTTTTTCTAGTTATAGAAATGTAGCAATCTAATAGGCATAGGAGATGCTTGTCAGAAGTCAGAGGACATAAACCCACTCTGCTCCAAACATACATTATATGCGGTAAACAAACAAATTGGCGTTCAAGATAAAAATTCAGCAAAATTATGTTTACAAAAGCAGTTACTGGCACAGAAAGAAAACTTAATGACATCATGCTAAAAAGTGTCTACGTGCTTCAGTTTGGATTCTGGTTCTATCATTTGCTGTTGTGAGACTTCTGACAAAGGTGCTTAGCCTCCCTGGGCTTCCTCATTAGGAAAGTATGGACACTCACACTTCCTACCTCACAGAGGTGTGGGAAATCTCAGATGAGGCACCTGATGAGAGGTGCTCAGCCCTACAGGTGGAAGGCGGCAAACCCTCTATAGGTGTCAGCCACTGTTACTGTCTCCAAGCACAGTGAACAAAAACCTAAGCATGGGAAACAATCAGAAGGAAATGCACAATATGGGACTAGCCAAAGAACTACTCCCGAAAGCAGCGGAAAGAAACTCCAGATATTTACAATGAAGTAGCTGTCCCTTTAATAGCCCAATCAAGTCTTAAACACCTTAAATTTAGCGACATCTGCTGGGAGAAACGTGAATTATTCAGGTCACTTATACTATGTACTAAATGCCTATCCTACCGCATTCAATTCAACAATGTATCGGCATAAATTTGGCATCAGATGCTTTGCTAGATTCTGTGCAAGGCAAATGATTCCCTTGCTCAGAAAGCTTAGAGCCCAACTCTAAACTGCCTGTGTCTGAGAAAGCAAAAGAAAAAAAGGACACTGTCCCCATGGACCTTTAAATTCTGCTCAGAAAATAAGATCTATGACCGGGAAAAACTAGGTTAAATTAAATACATGGTTGGTATTTTATGAAATGCTACAATGAAAACTATGGGTAAAAGAGTCATAGGGGCGTTGGGAGAGAGAGGAGGAGACCCAGGAATGGACACTTGGAAAGTCATTCAAAGGGATGAATCTGGACTTTCTGTTCAAGATGCCAGGAAGGAGGAGCTTTGGATGTCTTGAGAAAAGAAGTGATGATAAAGTAGTATTCTAGGAAAAATAGCCTTGTGGTGCCGTATAGGATGGATTGGTTGGAGGGTGGACAAAGAATGATTTGGATGCTATAATGATTAATAGCTAGGATGATAAAGATCTGGATAGACTCGATTCCAAAGTAGGTACTGAACAATCATCTTGGTAAAAGTGATTCTACCAGATTTTGTGACAGACACATAAAGAAAATACCTGTTTCCGTAAGAATGGACAAATAAGGATATGTGCCCACAACCAGCTTGTGCTCCTACAACCAGGTACTCTCAGTCACTCCTTTATGCAGAACGTGGGCTATAATGAAATCACACTTTGAAGTACTTTTATCTCCACCTATTGAAAAATTATCCTTCTGAATTAGGAATGAGTTTAAGATACTGCAATTAAGGGGCGCCTGGGTGGCTCAGTGGGTTAAGCCGCTGCCTTCGGCTCGGGTCATGATCTCAGGGTCCTGGGATCGAGTCCCGCATCGGGCTCTCTGCTCAGCAAGGAGCCTGCTTCCCTCCCTCTCTCTCTGCCTGCCTCTCTGCCTACTGGTGATCTCTCTCTGTCAAATAAATAAATAAAATCTAAAAAAAAAAAAAAAAGGTACTGCAATTAAATGTTTTACAAACCACAAGAAGCGGCTGCTTGTAGTTCCCAACTCATGTGAAAGACAGAGTTAGAACAGGATCTTGACCCCCATACCACAAATTCAACGAACACCTTTATTCAAGTCTATAGGAACTATGGATAGAAACGCTGCAAGAGTATAGTTGTTCTCATTGATTCAATAATCTGCTTAATAAAGGATTAAACTTCATAATTTTGAAACATGCCATTGACAATTTTCCGAGGGATACGTCTTCTGAATATGCTTTTCTGTCCAAGACATAAAGTTAAGTATATTTTTATCTTTCTTCAATTTACTAACAATATCTCAGGTTCATAATAAGCGGACCATATAACCTATTGTTCAGATTGCGACAAATCTGAGAGTGAAAGGAGATGGGGCAAAGGCCAGCCTGGATGGACTGTGTGGGTCCTCAGACCTGTGGACAGTGGGGCTCTGTGCTCATCATAATGGTGAGAATGCTGTTGTCTTGAGTGGTTTCATCCGGGACTCCCCGGAGTCCATCCACTGTCCGTGCCTTTGGTGCGCCCTATCCTCCCTTGTTTTGTCTCTCCTTCCGTACAGTTTGGTCTGGTGGTTCTCCTCTCTGCTTTCTTCTGTCTTTGAAGGTTTGCTGTAACCGTTTCCCGAGTTTAGAAAATCGCAAGGTAACCACTTGATCTTGTGCATATCTCCAGGTCAACTGTAGAAAGCCAGGCTGTCCACCACACGGCTGTCTCAAAAATAAACAAACAAACAAGCAAATAAATAAATAACAAAACAATACAAATTTTTTTAAAAGTTCCCAAGAATTCAATGAGATAATGGGTGTCAGAATGTTTGAAAATTACAAAGGATTATGGCAATCCAGAGACACTGTGGAGGGAAAGCAGAGGCAGCAAGAGCCCCTGCCTCCCTCATCCCCCACCCCCCTTCTTTCCCCTTCCCCCCCCCCCCCCCCTCCCTCCCCCTTTCCCCCTCCCCTTCTCCCAATCTCTCCCCTCTCCCCTCCACCGTCCTCTCTCCCTCCCAGCCACCTGCCCCTGAGCCAGGTCAGGGCTCCAAGTGATACCCCTTCAGAAGCAGTGTGAGGCCCCAGGACTCCCCCTCTGGTCGAGGGTCCTGCCCCTAAGGTTAAAGCCTGATGCTGCCTTCTCACCACAGCAGGAGTCTTGTGTATTCATGTGTCCCCCACTCTGTTTCTTTGTGTGCTTCTCTTCTCTGTCACTTACTGTGTCCGTGACTGAATGTTTCCCATTCAGGGCCTCAGAGGAGGGGCTCTGTTTGGCCGGGGATGTCACCATGGATTGTGGAACACTCCCGCCAGGCACAGCTGTGGTGCCAACCCTCTCGGAAGCGACGGGCTGGGTGACAGAGAGCTGCTTCCGGTCAGATGCCGCTACTGTCACCAAGATCCTACTTCTGTGTGAAGCCGCTTTCAGCTGTTCGCCCTGAGCGAGGTCCAGCTCCCTGGACCCCTAAACCCTGCCATCGCATGTGGTATTGAATCCTTTTCCTTTAAGACTTCAATTAAATCACTTTATCTCATTTATTCTACACTTGAAGGGATTTCTTAGCAATTGCGTACTCCCCACCCAATTCCTAGCACCTAAAATAATCAAATGTGTCATCTTTGAATATGAACGCTCCTTCTAAAAAAAGAACAAAGATAATTATAATTCAGCTCCTACTATGCCGCACATTTTACGTACATTCATCTCACATTTAATGGTCACAACCTCAATGCAAAGTTGGTAAACTTCATTTTGCTGGTAAAGAAAGTGAGTCAAAAAAGAATAAATAGGGGTATCTGGGTGGCTCAGCCGGTTGAGCGTCTGGCTCAAGTCATGATCTTGGGGTCCTGAGATCAAGTCCCCACCTGGGTTCTGCACTGCACATGGAGTCTGCTTGATATTCTCTCTTTTTATCTCCCTCTGCCCTTTACCTTGATCTCCTGCATGTTGCCTCTCTGAAATAAATAAATAAATAACTATTTAAAGATTTATTTATTTATTTATTATAATAAATTTATTTATATTTATATATAAGTTATATATAAATATATTTTATTTTATTTGTTTTATTTATATTTTATTTATTTTATAAAATCTAAAATATATTTATATATATATTATATTTATTTATTAATATATATAAATATAATATAATAAATAAATAAAT